>NW_022263388.1:0-59162 GCF_002021735.2 Oncorhynchus kisutch | reverse complement strand
CTGCCCATTCACGCCATTTTACCTGTTGTTGTCATAACTGATTTGCTGTTGTTGTCTTACCCGTTGTCTTAGCTAGCTCTCTTCAATCAACACCTGTGATTGCTTTATGCCTCACTTCAAATGTCAATATGCCGTGTAACTGTTGTTTAGGATAGTTATCATTGTTTTAGTTCACTTCGGAGCCCCAAGTCCCACTCAACATGCCTCATATACCTCTTTTGTCCCACCTCCCACACATGCGGTGACCTCACCCAGCATAACTAGCGTGTCCAAAGATGCAACCTCTCTATCATCACTCAATGCCTAGGTTTACCTCCACTGTACCCGCACCACACCATACCCCTGTCTGCACATTATGCCTGAATCTATTGTACCAGGCCCAGAAATCTGCCCTTTTATTCTCTGTCCCCAACGCACTAGATGGACCATTGGATAGCCTTTAGCCATACCCTCATCCTACTCCTCCTCTGTTCCTCAGGTGATGTGGAGGTTAACCAAGGCCCTGCATGTCCCCAGTCACTCTCATTTGTTTGACTTCTGTAATTGAAAAACGTCCTTGGTTTCATGGCATGTTTAACATCAGCAGCCCTCCTCCCTAAGTTTGTTTTACTCGCATGCTTTAGCACACTCCGCCAAGCTTGCAATGTTCTGTCATACTTTCCAGGTCTATGCCCAAACAGTTCGAGCTTCTAATTTTAAAATGAATCTCTCCAGAAATAAGTCTCTCACTGTTGCTACCTGTTATAGACCCCCCTCAGCTCCCAGCTGTGCTCTGGACACCATATGTGAATTGATTGCCCCCCATCTATCTTCAGAGTTATTTCTGTTAGGTGACCTAAACTGGGATATGCTTAACACCCTGGCAGTTCTACAATCTAAACTAGATGCCCTCAATCTCACTCAAATCATCAAGGAACCTACCAGTTACAACCCTAAATGCGTAGCCATGGACACCCTCTGAGATATCATCCTGACCAACCTGTCTTCTAAATACACCTCTGCTGTCTTCAACAAGGATCTCAGCGATCACTGCCTCATTGCCTGAGTCCGTAATGGGTCCGCAGTCAAATGGACCACAAACGACCTCATCACAGTCAAACACTCCCTTAAACACTTCAGCGAGCAGGCCTTTCTAATCGACCTGGCCCAGGTATCCTGGAAGGATATTGACCTCCTCCCGGACCCGTACCCGTACAAATCAGCTGGGCTAGACAATCTGGACCCTCTTTCTAAAATGATCCGCCGCCATTGTTGCAACCCCTATTACCAGTCTGTTCAACCTCTCTTTCGTATCGTCCGAGATCCCTAAGATTGGAAAGCTGCCGTGGTCATCCCCTCTTCAAGGGGGTGACACTCTAGGCCCAAACTATTTTAGACCTATATCCATCCTGCCCTGCCTTTCTAAAGTCTTCGAAAGCCAAGTTAATACACAGATCACTGGCCATTTCGAATCCCACCGTACCTTCTCCGCTGTGCAATCCGGTTTCCGAGCTGGTCACGGGTGCACCTCAGCCATGCTCAAGGTACTAAATGATATCATAACCCCCATCGATAAAAGACAGTACTGTGCAGCCGTCTTCATCGACCTGCCCAAGACTTTCGACTCTGTCAATTACCGTATCCTTATCGGCAGACTCAATAGCCTTGGTTTCTCAATTGACTGCCTCGCCTGGTTCACCAACTACTTCGCAGACACAGTTCAGTGTGTAAAATCAGAGGGCCTGTTGTCCGGACCACTGGCAGTCTCTATGGGGGTACCACAGGGTTCAAATATTGGGCTGACTCTTTTCTCTGTATATATCAATGAGGGCGCTCTTGCTGCAGGTGATTCCCTCATCCACCTCTTCGCAGACGACACTGTTCTGTATACATCTGGAAATTCTTTGGACACTGTTTTAACTAACTTCAAAACAAGCTTCAATGCCGTACAATAATCCTTGCGTGGCCTCCAACTGCTCTTACACGCTAATAAAACCAAATGCATGCTATTCAACCGTTCGCTGCCTGCACCCGCCTGCCCGACTAGCATCACTACTCTGGACGGTTCTGACCTAGAATATAAAATGAAGAATCGGCTTTCTATTTCGCAACAAAGCCTCCTTCACCCGTCAAGCTTACCCTAGTAAAACGAACTATCCTACTGTCGTGTCTTTGGCATCATTAAACTGAAGACTTATTAGTAGTTTATCAAATCAATTCTCTGTAATTATTATTACGTGATTAACTAATCAGGTAGATGTAACTAACAAGGAAGTCGGGGAACCAAGGAAAATATTCAGATTACTAAGTTATAATTTTCCTAATATAACTTTCAGATATTTTAATATCTAATCAATTAGCCTTCTCATTAATGAATTATTCTTTACCTCACGTTAGTTGATAATTAAAGTTGATCACAAATAGTTTCATCTTTACTCATTCATCCCATACAACAATTAGATGCAAGCCGCACAACCGAGACTGTTGTATAAACAGGGTTATGGTAATGTGGCTGTACTGTCTCTCATGAATTTCACAAAATTGTACCAAATAGACCAGTTCGTAGCTGGCTACTTTACCAACCTTTTATACATTCTCCGGAACATGAATATTGTTCAGTTCTCAAGTTCTGTGAGGTGGAAGAAATTCCTTTGTTCTCTCTATGAAAACTCACTCTCTCTCTATACTGTCTGGCCATGAGGAAGAATCTTCTCCAGAAATGTATGACCTCTGACCACAGCAGCCTGAGTGTAGGAGAGAGAGAGGGGGATGGTGCAGAGGTAGGGGGATGGTGCTCGCTGTACCCAAAGAAGGTAACGTCATGACTACCGATCCTCGACCTCGGTGTCATCTACAAATAGCTACCAATACTCTACTCATCAAACTGGATGCAGTCTATCACAGTGCCATCCGTTATGTTACCAAAGCCCCTTATACAGTTATTATGAGGAGGTATGACAGTTATTATGATGAGGTATGACAGTTATTTTGATGAGGTATGACAGTTATTATGATGAGGTATGGCAGTTATTATGATGAGGCATGACAGTTATTATGATGAGGCATGACAGTTATTATGATGAGGTATGACAGTTATTATGATGAGGTATGACAGTTATTGTGATGAGGTATGACAGTAATTATGATGAGGTATGACAGTTATTGTGATGAGGTATGACAGTTATTGTGATGAGGTATGACAGTAATTATGATAAGGTATGACAGTTATTATGATGAGGTATGACAGTTATTGTGATGAGGTATGACAGTTATTTGATGAGGTATGCCAGTTATTATGATGAGGCAGGCCAGTTATTATGATGAGGTATGCCAGTTATTATGATGAGGTAGGCCAGTTATTGTGATGAGGTATGACAGTTATTTTGATGAGGTATGACAGTTATTATGATGAGGTAGGCCAGTTATTATGATAGATATGACAGTTGACTGATCACCTGTAACTGTTATTGGTGTTCATCAGTCATGTTGTTCTAAATTAAGGGGTAGTCTAAAGGCTGGTTTACACTCTGTCTGTGGACATATCGACAGTTGTCATCCGACTTCAAACTTCGTTTTCATTATGAAAAAGTATAAGCACAAAACGACAGCCTTTGCATGACATCTGGTGCTTCTCCACCTGCATTGCTTGCTGTTTGGGGTTTTAGGCTGGGTTTCTGTACAGCACTTTGAGATATCAGCTGATGTACGAAGGGCTATATAAATAAATTTGATTTGATTTGATTTGATCTGCATCCCAGTGCTCCAAATAGTAGACTTTCTCTAGCACCAATAAACCCGTTTAAAAATGAATTCAGTTAAATGTGAACCTAGCAAGCCAGGCAACTAAAAGCTATTTTCAAAACAATGTTTTGGTTAGTTGCTAGCTAGTTAGCCAGTTCAAATAATGACCAGAGTATAGCTGACAACGTCTTACTACTTTTATTCATTATTACAGAAACACAAACCCACAACATCATTATTTAAAAGATAATTGTGAGCCGACAGAAAATAGCTGACTGCCACAGAGTGACGGAATAAAACTAGGTAAATCTATTTGAGAATAATAGAACTACAACATCATCGTGTCACAGTCCGGTAACCACGACAACGGACGTTGCGACAGTCGCAGAGACGGGAACTTTTTCATGTCTCTGCAACAAGGAAACTAACAGTCGCAACGACAGTCTACAGACATTCCACAGGAGTATAAATTAAAAGTTGTTTTGACCAGCGACACTTGTCACATTATAATTGTCCATAGACATGTTATTAGACCAAGTATAAACTGGCCTTAAATCTACATTAATTGAACAGTGGAAATCTTTCAGATTGTCTCTGTAAACTATACCTATAGTTCTATATTCATAAATATAACTACTAGACTGTATTATAACTTCTAGAAGTAGATGCAGGGTCTTGAATGATTACTATAGTGATACAATGGTGACCAGATCTGGGTGTCATGAACATGGTGGTTGTGGTATTCCCATGGCAATCAGATCTGAGAGTTGGTTGTGGAGCTTGTTCCTGTTGGTCCCGCCCCTTTAGCCTTTCCATCATCTTCTGTCGCTTGGGTAACCATGGCAGGAGAGGGGCTAGAGTGACGCTGTCGCCTCATGAAGGGAAATACACTGAGAGGAGGAAGGGAGAGAGGATGGAGAGAGGGAGGGAGAGAAAGGAAGGAAGGAGAGAGGAAATTATATAGGGAAGGAGATGGGAGAGGCAGGGAGAAAGGGAAAGAAGCAGAGAGGAAGGAGGGAGAGGGAGAGAGGATGAGAGAAAGGAAGGCAGGGAGAGAGGAAAGGAGATAGGGAGAAGCAGGGAGAGAGAGAGTAAAGAGAGCGGGAAGTACGAGCAAGAGCATCGTTGGATATAGTAAATACAGTATATACAGTATATCACAAAAGTGAGTACACCCCTCACATTTTTGTAAATATTTGAGTATATATTTTCATGTGACAACACTGAAGAAATGACACTTTGCTACAATGTAAAGTAGTGAGTGTACAGCTTGTATAACAGTATAAATTTGCTGTCCCCTCAAAATAACTCAACACACAGCCATTAATGTCTAAACCGCTGGCATCAAAAGTGAGTACACCCCTAAGTGAAAATGTTCAAATTGGGCCCAATTAGCCATTTTCCCTCCCCGGTGTCATGTGACTCCCTCATACTGACTGGTCACTGGAAGTCTGAAAAAAATGATTGTTGCTCTACATAAAGATGGCCTGGACTATAAGAAGATTGCCAAGACCCTGAAACTGAGCTGCAGCACGGTGGCCAAGACCATACAGCGGTTTAACTGGACAGGTTCCACTCAGAACAGGACTCGCCATGGTCGACCAAAGAAGTTGAGTGCACGTGCTCAGCGTCATATTCAGAGGTTGTCTTTGGGAAATAGACGTATGAGTGCTGCCAGCATTGCTGCAGAGGTTGAAGGGGTGGGGGGTCAGCCTGTCAGTGCTCAGACCATACGCCGTACACTGCATCAAATTGGTCTGCATGGCTGTCGTCTCAGAAGGAAGCCTCTTCTAAAGATGCACAAGAAAGCCCGCAAACAGTTTTCTGAAGACAAGCAGACTAAGGACATGGATTACTGGAACCGTGTCCTGTGGTCTGACGAGACCAAGATAAACTTATTTGGTTCAGATGGTGTCAAGCCTGTGTGGTGGCAACCAGGATAATTGGTCTGAGGCTGCATGCGTGCTGCCGGCACTGGGGAGCTACAGTTCATTGAGGGAACCATGAATGCCAACATGTACTGTGACATACTGAAGCAGAGCATGTTCCCCTCCCTTCGGAGACTGGGCCGCAGGGCAGTATTCCAACATGATAACGACCCCAAACACACCTCCAAGACGACTACTGCCTTGCTAAAGAAGCTGAGGGTAAAGGTGATGGACTGGCCAAGCATGTCTCCAGACCTAAACCCTATTGAGCATCTGTGGGGCATCCTCAAACGGAAGGTGGAGGAGTGCAAGGTCTCTAACATCCACCAGCTCCGTGATGTCGTCATGGAGGGGTGGAAGAGGACTCCAGTGGCAACCTGTGAAGCTCTGGTGAACTCCATGCCCAAGAGGGTTAAGGCAGTGCTGAAAAATTATGGTGGCCACACAAAATATTGACACTTTGGGCCCAATTTGGACATTTTCACTTAGGGGTGTACTCACTTTTGTTGCCAGCGGTTTAGACATTAATGGCTGTGTGTTGAGTTATTTTGAGGGGACAGCAAATGTACACTGTTATACAAGCTGTACACTCACTACTCACTACTCACTACTTTACATTATAGCAAAGTGTCATTTCTTCAGTGTCACATGAAAAGATAAATATTTACACAAATGTGAGGGGAGTACTCACTTTTGTGATATTCTGTAAATGAATATAGTGAGTATATTGTAGTATATAAGGGGTATATACAGTAGTGAGTATATATTGTTAATATAGTGAGTATATTGTAGTATATAAGGGGTATATACAGTAGTGAGTATATATTGTTAATATAGTGAGTATATTGTAGTATATAAGGGGTATATACAGTAGTGAGTATATATTGTTAATATAGTGAGTATATTGTAGTATATAAGGGGTATATACAGTAGTGAGTATATATTGTTAATATAGTGAGTATATTGTAGTATATAAGGGGTATATACAGTAGTGAGTATATATTGTTAATATAGTGAGTATATTGTAGTATATAAGGGGTATATACAGTAGTGAGTATATATTGTTAATATAGTGAGTATATTGTAGTATATAAGGGGTATATACAGTAGTGAGCATATATTGTTAATATAGTGAGTATATTGTAGTATATAAGGGGTATATACAGTAGTGAGTATATATTGTTAATATAGTGAGTATATTGTAGTATATAAGGGGTGTATACAGTAGTGAGTATATATTGTTAACATAGTGAGTATGTTGTAGTATATAAGGGGTATATACAGTAGTGAGTATATATTGTTAATATAGTGAGTATATTGTAGTATATAAGGGGTATATACAGTAGTGAGTATATATTGTTAACATAATGAGAATATTATAGTATATGAGGAGTCTATATTCTAAATATAGTGAGTATGTTGTATAAAAATAGTATATATTTTTATATAGTGAGTATGTTGTAGTGTATAAGGAGTATATATTGTTAATATAGTGAGTATACTGTAGTATTTAAGGAGTATATATTGAGGAGTATATATTGTTAATATGGTGAGTACATTGTAGTATTTAAGGAGAACATATTGAGGAGTATATATTGTAAATATAGTGAGTATATTGTAGTATTTAAGGAGTATATATTGAGGAGTATATATTGTAATGTAGTATATTTTCAGGAGTATATAGTGAGGGGCTGAAATAATTGAGACCCTTGATAAAGATGAGCAAAAATTATTGTATAAAATAATTCAAGGTTGTCAATCACTTCGGACCCCACAGTATCCGGCCAACTTGACACAACTGTGGGAAGCATTGGAGTCAACACGGACCAGCATCCCTGTGGAATACTTTAGATACCTTATAGAGTCCATTTCTTGATGAATTGAGACGTTTCTGAGGGCAAAAGGGAGTACAACTCAAAATATATCATGTTTTGTCCACTCAGTGTATGTTGAGTATGTATTGTAGAATATATTGAGGACAGTCGAGGCTCCTCAGAGGAGGAAGTGAATTTCATAAAATAAAAATAGTGAAACATAAAAAAAGTTATCCTTTTTAGATAAAACTTTACTAAATATATTCACGTCACCAAATAATTTATTTAAACACACTGTTTTGCTATGAAGGTCGACAGTAGCCTCAACAGCACTCTGTAGGGTAGCACCATGGTGTAGCCGGAGGACATTTAGTGCCCATCCTCCTCTGGGGGACTTCAATACAAAACCTAGGAGGCTCATGGTTCTCAACCCCTTCCATAGACTTACACAGTAATTATGACAACTTCCGGAGGACGTTCTCCAACCTATCAGAGCTCTTGCAGAATGAACTGACATGTTGTCCACCCAATCAAAGGATCAGAGAATGAATCTAGTATACGCTACAGCTAGCTAGCACTGCAGTGCATAAAATGTGGTGAGTAGTTGACTCAGAGAGAGAGAAAGATAAAAATTGAACAGTTTTGGACAAATACATTCTGTCACTTTCATTTACTTAACTATAAAATGTAACTATAAAATGTAGCTAGCTAGTTTATCCTACTCAAACACCAGGCTCAAACAGAGAGGGATGCTATGTTAGCTAGCTGGCTATGGCTATCAAACAGAGAGAGATGCTATGTTAGCTAGCTGGCTATGGCTATCCAACAGAGAGGGATGCTATGTTAGCTAGCTGGCTATGGCTATCCAACAGAGAGGGATGCTATGTTAGCTAGCTGGCTATGGCTATCCAACAGAGAGAGATGCTATGTTAGCTAGCTGGCTATGGCTATTCAACAGAGAGGGATGCTATGTTAGCTAGCTGGCTATGGCTATCCAACAGAGAGGGATGCTATGTTAGCTAGCTGGCTATGGCTATCAAACAGAGAGAGATGCTATGTTAGCTAGCTGGCTATGGCTATCCAACAGAGAGGGATGCTATGTTAGCTAGCTGGCTATGGCTATCCAACAGAGAGGGATGCTATGTTAGCTAGCTGGCTATGGCTATCCAACAGAGAGAGATGCTATGTTAGCTAGCTGGCTATGGCTATCCAACAGAGAGGGATGCTATGTTAGCTAGCTGGCTATGGCTATCCAACACTGGAACTCTTCCAAGTCAAGGTAAGCTTTGTATTAACTTATAGCCACCAGAGCTTGCCGGTGGCACTGCTAAACTGCTTACTAACTATGCACTGTACTGTTTGATTGTAGCAGGTTCACTAAAGCGTTAGTTCTTGTAGCTGTGTTGTTGACTTGACGTTAGCTAATATTGTGACAACAACACAGGCTGTGTGCAGCGGTTAGCGGTTATGATATAAGGGTTTGGCTCGGAAAGGTTTTTCACCTGGTCACAGACAGTTGATCTGTTGTCCACTGAAGTCCACAAGCCAAGTGAAAAGGTGAGAGGAGGAGAACACGTAGACGCAAGAAGGAATTATACAACGATCTGGCTGCTACAAAAGTGAACTGCTTTTGTGTGTGATCATTCATTCAAATTTTCTTAAACGGAAGTAAACGTAACGAAACGAGGATAAACATACCTGAATAGAAAAACTTGTTTACAACTGTTGGACTAATGATTGCACCCTAGATCAGCTGGATGCAGGCAAGATTGTGCAAGACGGTACTGAATGTGTCAATGTCTGTCACCTTGATTACTCAAATTTCTCTTGACCAGTACACCTACGCTGTAAACTTTCATTCATAGGCTAGGTTGTAGCAAACTCATGATCCAGCATGACTTTTGCAGAGTTCAAAACAAACAAGCTCCGACTGGGAAAATACATTTTGAACGGTCATCCAGCTCGGGAATTCCAAGTGAGCTGTTTAAGTGAGCACAGCACAACAAGGTGAGTCCAAACATGTCTTGTATGCTGCTACATAAATTATGTAATATGCCAGGGAGATATGTATACTGTAGCTGAGAAAGTAATACTAAGTATATGTGGTGTAGCAAGCTGTTAGTAGCCCATGTACCTCACCCTAATAATTTGGTCCCTTTCGCCCTCATAACTTAGCCTACTGTTCTGACTTGATGGTGCGCATGCAGCCTATAGCCTGTTTTAGAGAAATGTAATCATCATTGTAAGAGCTTTCCTTGTCTGCTTATATACCCCCTCTATTTATCCTATGGTTCTGACTTGGTGTACAGGGAGAATACTGTAAGAACAGCCAATGTTCTGATTCTGTCGCTGTACATTTCAAAAGTGCTGAACAAATCGTTATATTGACTACGTCCATCCTAGCTCGCTCATTAATGTCTTAAGCAAAATGATGGATTGCCATTCGTCATCCCCTTATGCCATAGTTTGTGCATCTCCATTGTCAGTAGAAACCACATTTGTTTAAGCAAGTAAGCCATATCAGCTAAGTTTTATTTAAAGGCATTAAATTATGCTGAATGAACTGTTTTGCTGCCAGACAAGGTTCTGCTGATAGCCAGGTGTAATGGTGGTAAGGATTTACTCCACAGTGCTGAAAAGAAGCTCTGCTGTTGGGGCAGCTTTATGTCGGCCTTAACAGCTTTATGTAGGCCCTACCAGATTTATGTCGGCCCTACCAGCTTTATGTAGGCCCTACCAGCTTTATGTCGGCCCTACCAGCTTCATGTAAGCCCTACCAGCTTTATGTAGGCCCTAATAGCTTTATGTCGGCCTTAACAGCTTTATGTAGGCCCTAACAGCTTCATGTAGGCCCTGGCAGCTTTATGTAGGCCCTGAAAGCTTTATGTAGGCCATAACAGCTTAATGTAGGCCCTAACAGCTTTATGTAGCTTATGTAGGCCATAACAGCTTTATGTAGGCCCTGACAGCTTTATGTAGACCCTAACACCTTTATGTAGGCCCTAACAGCTTTATGTAGGCCCTAACAGCTTTATGTAGGCCCTAACAGCTTTATGTAGGACCCCTGAAAGCATTATGTAGGCCCCAACAGCTTTATGTAGGCTCTGACAGCTTTATGTAGGCCCTAACAGCTTTATGTATGCCCTAACAGCTTTATGTAGGCCCTAACAGCTTTATGTAGGCCCTGACAGCTTTATGTAGGCCCTAACAGCTTTATGTAGGCCCTAACAGCTTTATGTAGGCCCTAACAGCTTTATGTAGGACCCCTGAAAGCATTATGTAGGCCCTAACAGCTTTATGTAGGCCCTAACAGCTTTATGTAGGCCCCCTGAAAGCATTATTTAGGACCCCTGACAGCTTTATGTAGGCCCTAACAGCTTTATGTAGGCCCTAACAGCTTTATGTAGGCCCTAACAGCTTTATGTAGGCCCTGACAGCTTTATGTAGGCCCTAACAGCTTTATGTAGGCCCTAACAGCTTTATGTAGGCCCTAACAGCTTTATGTAGGACCCCTGAAAGCATTATGTAGGCCCTAACAGCTTTATGTCGGCCCTAACAGATTCATGTAGGCCCTAACAGCTTTATGTAGGATCCCTGAAAGCATTATGTAGGCCCTAACAGCTTTATGTAGGCCCTGACAGCTTTATGTAGGCCCTAACAGCTTTATGTAGGCCCTACCAGCTTTATGTAGGCCCTAACAGCTTTATGTAGGACCCCTGAAAGCTTTATGTAGGACCCCTGAAAGCATTACGTAGGCCCTAATAGATTCATGTAGGCCCTAACAGCTTTATGTAGGACCCCTGAAAGCATTATGTAGGACCCCTGACAGCTTTATGTAGGCCCTAACAGCTTTATGTAGGCCCTGACAGCTTTATGTAGGACCCCTGACAGCTTTATGTGGGCCCTAACAGCTTTATGTAGGCCCTAACAGCTTTATGTAGGCCCTAACAGCATTATGTAGGCCCTAACAGCTTTATGTAGGCCCTAACAGCTTTATGTAGGCCCTAACAGCTTTATGTAGAACTTAACAGCTTTATGTAGGCCCTAACAGCTTCATGTAGCTTTATGTAGGCCCTGACAGCTTTATGTAGGCCCGGACTGCTTTATGTAAGACCCCTGACAGCTTTATGTAGGACCCCTGACAGCTTTATGTATGCCCTGACAGCTTTATGTAGGCCCTAACAGCTTTATGTAGGCCCTAACAGGTTTACGTAGGCCCTGACAGCTTTATGAGGCCCTGACAGCTTTATGTAGGCCCTAACAGCTTTATGTAGGCCCTAACAGCTTTATGTATGCCCTGACAGCTTTATGTAGGCCCTAACAGCTTTATGTAGGCCCTAACAGCTTTATGTAGGCCCTGACAGCTTTATGAGGCCCTGACAGCTTTATGTAGGCCCTAACACCTTTATGTAGGCCCTGACAGCTTTATGTAGGCCCTGACAGCTTTATGTAGGCCCTAACAGCTTTATGTAGGCCCTAACAGCTTTATGTAGGACCCCTGAAAGCATTATGTAGACCCTAACACCTTTATGTAGGCCCTGACAGCTTTATGTAGGCCCTAACAGCTTTATGTAGGACGCCTGAAAGCATTATGTAGAACTTAACAGCTTTATGTAGGCCCTAACAGCTTCATGTAGCTTTATGTAGGCCCTGTCAGCTTTATGTAGGCCCTGACTGCTTTATGTAAGACCCCTGACAGCTTTATGTAGGACCCCTGACAGCATTACGTAGGCCCTAATAGATTCATGTAGGCCCTAACAGCTTTATGTAGGACCCCTGAAAGCATTATGTAGGACCCCTGACAGCTTTATGTAGGCCCTAACAGCTTTATGTAGGCCCTGACAGCTTTATGTAGGACCCCTGACAGCTTTATGTGGGCCCTAACAGCTTTATGTAGGCCCTAACAGCTTTATGTAGGCCCTAACAGCTTTATGTAGGCCCTGACAGCATTATGTAGGCCCTAACAGCTTTATGTAGGCCCTAACAGCTTTATGTAGGCCCTAACAGCTTTATGTAGAACTTAACAGCTTTATGTAGGCCTTAACAGCTTCATGTAGCTTTATGTAGGCCCTGACAGCTTTATGTAGGCCCGGACTGCTTTATGTAAGACCCCTGACAGCTTTATGTAGGACCCCTGACAGCTTTATGTATGTCCTGACAGCTTTATGTAGGCCTTAACAGCTTTATGTAGGCCCTAACAGCTTTACGTAGGCCCTGACAGCTTTATGAGGCCCTGACAGCTTTATGTAGGCCCTATCAGCTTTATGTAGGCCCTAACAGCTTTATGTAGGCCCTAACAGCTTTATGTAGGCCGTAACAGCTTAATGTAGGCCCTAACACCTTTATGTAGGACCTAACAGCTTTATGTAGGACCCCCGAAAGCATTATGTAGGCCCTAACAGCTTTATGTAGGCCCTAACAGCTTTATGTAGGCCCTAACAGCTTTATGTAGAACCTAACAGCTTTATGTAGGCCCTAACAGCTTCATGTAGCTTTATGTAGGCCCTAACAGCTTTATGTAGGCCCTAACAGCTTTATGTAGCTATATGTAGGCCCGGACTGCTTTATGTAAGACCCCTGACAGCTTTATGTAGCTTTATGTAGGCCCTAACAGCTTTATGTCGGCCCTAACAGCTTTATGTAGGCCCTAACAGCTTTATGTAGGCCCTGACAGCTTTATGTAGGCCCTAACAGCTTTATGTAGGCCCTAACAGCTTTATGTAGGACCCCTGAAAGCATTATGTAGACCCTAACACCTTTATGTAGGCCCTGACAGCTTTATGTAGGCCCTAACAGCTTTATGTAGGCCCTAACAGCTTTATGTAGGACCCCTGAAAGCATTATGTAGACCCTAACACCTTTATGTAGGCCCTGACAGCTTTATGTAGACCCTAACACCTTTATGTAGGCCCTGACAGCTTTATGTAGGCCCTGACAGCTTTATGTAGGCTGTAACAGTTTATGTAGGCCCTGACAGCTTTATGTAGGTCCTGACAGCTTTATGTAGGCCCTAACAACTTTATGTAGGCCCTGACAGCTTTATGTAGGCCCTAACAACTTTATGTAGGCCCTAACAGCTTTATGTAGGCCCTAACAGCTTTATGTAGGCCCTAACAGCTTTATGTAGGCCCTAACAGCTTTATGTAGGCCCTAACAGCTTTATGTAGGACCCGTGAAAGCTTTATGTAGGACCCCTGAAAGCATTATGTAGGCCCTAACAGATTCATGTAGGCCCTAACAGCTTTATGTAGGACCCCTGAAGGCATTATGTAGGACCCCTGAAAGCTTTATGTAGGCCCTAACAGCTTTATGTAGGCCCTAACAGCTTTATGTTGGCCCTAACAGCTTTATGTAGGCCCTGACAGCATTATGTAGGCCCTAACAGCTTCATGTAGCTTTATGTAGGCCCTGACAGCTTTATGTAGGCCCTAACAGCTTTATGTAGCTATATGTAGGCCCGGACTGCTTTATGTAAGACCCCTGACAGCTTTATGTAGGACCCCTGACAGCGTTATGTACGACCCCTGACAGCTTTATGTACGACCCCTGACAGCTTTATGTATGCCCTGACAGCTTTATTTAGGCCCTAACAGCTTTATGTAGGCCCTAACAGCTTTATGTAGGCCCTAACAGCTTTATGAGGCCCTGACAGCTTTATGTAGGCCCTAACAGCTTTATGTAGGCCGTAACAGCTTAATGTAGGCCCTAACACCTTTATGTAGGACCTAACAGCTTTATGTAGGACCCCTGAAAGCATTATGTAGACCCTAACACCTTTATGTAGGCCCTGACAGCTTTATGTAGGCCCTAACAGCTTTATGTAGGACCCCTGAAAGCATTATGTAGACCCTAACACCTTTATGTAGGCCCTGACAGCTTTATGTAGGCCCTGACAGCTTTATGTAGGCCCTGACAGCTTTATGTAGGCCCTAACAACTTTATGTAGGCCCTAACAGCTTTATGTAGGCCCTGACAGCTTTATGTAGGCCCTAACAGCTTTATGTAGGCCCTAACAGCTTTATGTAGGCCCTAACAGCTTTATGTAGGACCCCTGAAAGCTTTATGTAGGACCCATGAAAGCATTATGTATGCCCTAACAGATTCATGTAGGCCCTAACAGTTTTATGTAGGACCCCTGAAAGCATTATGTAGGACCCCTGACAGCTTTATGTAGGCCCTAACAGCTTTATGTAGGCCCTAACAGCTTTATGTAGGCCCTAACAGCTTTATGTAGGCCCTGACAGCATTATGTAGGCCCTAACAGCTTATGTAGGCCCTAACAGCTTTATGTAGGCCCTAACAGCTTCATGTAGCTTTATGTAGGCCCTGACAGCTTTATGTAGGCCCTAACAGCTTTATGTAAGACCCCTGACAGCTTTATGTAGGACCCCTGACAGCTTTATGTAAGACCCCTGACAGCTTTATGTAGGCCCTGACAGCTTTATGTAGGCCCCGACAGCTTTATGTAGGCCCTAACAGCTTTATGTAGGCCCTGACAGCTTTATGTAGGCCCCGACAGCTTTATGTAGGCCCTAACAGCTTTATGTAGGCCATAACAGCTTTATGTAGGCCCTGACAGCTTTATGAGGCCCTGACAGCTTTATGTAGGCCCTGACAGCTTTATGAAGGCCCTAACAGCTTTATGTAGGCCCTAACAGCTTTATGTAGGCCCTGACAGCTTTATGAGGCCCTGACAGCTTTATGTAGGCCCTAACAGCTTTATGTAGGCCCTAACAGCTTTATGTAGGCCGTAACAGCTTAATGTAGGCCCTAACACCTTTATGTAGGACCTAACAGCTTTATGTAGAACCCCCAAAAGCATTATGTAGGCCCTAACAGCTTTATGTAGGCCCTGACAGCTTTATGTAGGCCCTAACAGCTTTATGTAGGCCCTAACAGCGTTATGTAGGCACTAACAGCTTTATGTAGGCCCTAACAGCTTTATGTAGGCCCTAACAGCGTTATGTAGGCACTAACAGCTTTATGTAGGACCCCTGAAAGCATTATGTAGGCCCCCTGAAAGCATTATGTAGGCCCTAACAGCTTTATGTAGGCCCTGACAGCTTTATGTAAGCCCTAACAGCTTTATGTAGGCCCTAACAGCTTTATGTAGGACCCCTGAAAGCATTATGTAGACCCTAACACCTTTATGTAGACCCTGACAGCTTTATGTAGGCCCTAACAGCTTAATGTAGGCCCTAACAGCTTTATGTAGGACCCCTGAAAGCATTATGTAGGCCCTGACAGCTTTATGTAGGCCCTGACAGCTTTATGTAGACCCTAACACCTTTATGTAGGCCCTGACAGCTTTATGTAGGCCCTGACAGCTTTATGTAGGCTGTAACAGTTTATGTAGGCCCTGACAGCTTTATGTAGGTCCTGACAGCTTTATGTAGGTCCTAACAGCTTTATGTAGGTCCTAATAGCTTTATGTAGGCCCTAACAGCTTTATGTAAGCCCTAACAGCTTTATGTAGGTCCTAACAGCTTTATGTAGGTCCTAACAGCTGTATCTAGGCCCTGACAGCTTTATGTAGGCCCTGACAGCTTTATGTAGGCCCTAACAGCTTTATGTAGGCCCTGACAGCTTAATGTAGGCCCTAACAGCTTTTTGTAGCACCTAACAGCTTTATGTAGGCCCTAACAGCTTTATGTAGGCCCTGACAGCTTTATGTAGACCCTAACAGCTTTATGTAGGCCCTAACAGCTTTATGTAGGCCCTAACAGCTTTATGTAGGCCCTGACAGCTTTATGTAGGCCCCGACAGCTTTATGTAGGCCCTAACAGCTTTATGTAGGCCATAACAGCTTTATGTAGGCCCTGACAGCTTTATGAGGCCCTGACAGCTTTATGTAGGCCCTGACAGCTTTATGAAGGCCCTAACAGCTTTATGTAGGCCCTAACAGCTTTATGTAGGCCCTGACAGCTTTATGAGGCCCTGACAGCTTTATGTAGGCCCTAACAGCTTTATGTAGGCCCTAACAGCTTTATGTAGGCCGTAACAGCTTAATGTAGGCCCTAACACCTTTATGTAGGACCTAACAGCTTTATGTAGAACCCCCAAAAGCATTATGTAGGCCCTAACAGCTTTATGTAGGCCCTGACAGCTTTATGTAGGCCCTAACAGCTTTATGTAGGCCCTAACAGCGTTATGTAGGCACTAACAGCTTTATGTAGGCCCTAACAGCTTTATGTAGGCCCTAACAGCGTTATGTAGGCACTAACAGCTTTATGTAGGACCCCTGAAAGCATTATGTAGGCCCCCTGAAAGCATTATGTAGGCCCTAACAGCTTTATGTAGGCCCTGACAGCTTTATGTAAGCCCTAACAGCTTTATGTAGGCCCTAACAGCTTTATGTAGGACCCCTGAAAGCATTATGTAGACCCTAACACCTTTATGTAGACCCTGACAGCTTTATGTAGGCCCTAACAGCTTAATGTAGGCCCTAACAGCTTTATGTAGGACCCCTGAAAGCATTATGTAGACCCTAACACCTTTATGTAGACCCTAACACCTTTATGTAGGCCCTGACAGCATTATGTAGGCCCTGACAGCTTTATGTAGGCCCTAACAGCTTTATGTAGGCTGTAACAGTTTATGTAGGCCCTGACAGCTTTATGTAGGTCCTGACAGCTTTATGTAGGTCCTAACAGCTTTATGTAGGTCCTAATAGCTTTATGTAGGCCCTAACAGCTTTATGTAAGCCCTAACAGCTTTATGTAGGTCCTAACAGCTTTATGTAGGTCCTAACAGCTGTATCTAGGCCCTGACAGCTTTATGTAGGCCCTGACAGCTTTATGTAGGCCCTAACAGCTTTATGTAGGCCCTGACAGCTTAATGTAGGCCCTAACAGCTTTTTGTAGCACCTAACAGCTTTATGTAGGCCCTAACAGCTTTATGTAGGCCCTGACAGCTTTATGTAGACCCTAACAGCTTTATGTAGGCCCTAACAGCTTTATGTAGGCCCTAACAGCTTTATGTAGGCCCTAACAGCTTTATGTAGGCCCTGACAGCTTTATGTAGGCCCCGACAGCTTTATGTAGGCCCTAACAGCTTTATGTAGGCCCTGACAGCTTTATGTAGGCCCCGACAGCTTTATGTAGGCCCTAACAGCTTTATGTAGGCCATAACAGCTTTATGTAGGCCCTGACAGCTTTATGAGGCCCTGACAGCTTTATGTAGGCCCTGACAGCTTTATGAAGGCCCTAACAGCTTTATGTAGGCCCTAACAGCTTTATGTAGGCCCTGACAGCTTTATGAGGCCCTGACAGCTTTATGTAGGCCCTGACAGCTTTATGTAGGCCCTAACAGCTTTATGTAGGCCGTAACAGCTTAATGTAGGCCCTAACACCTTTATGTAGGACCTAACAGCTTTATGTAGAACCCCCAAAAGCATTATGTAGGCCCTAACAGCTTTATGTAGGCCCTGACAGCTTTATGTAGGCCCTAACAGCTTTATGTAGGCCCTAACAGCGTTATGTAGGCACTAACAGCTTTATGTAGGCCCTAACAGCTTTATGTAGGCCCTAACAGCGTTATGTAGGCACTAACAGCTTTATGTAGGACCCCTGAAAGCATTATGTAGGCCCCCTGAAAGCATTATGTAGGCCCTAACAGCTTTATGTAGGCCCTGACAGCTTTATGTAAGCCCTAACAGCTTTATGTAGGCCCTAACAGCTTTATGTAGGACCCCTGAAAGCATTATGTAGACCCTAACACCTTTATGTAGACCCTGACAGCTTTATGTAGGCCCTAACAGCTTAATGTAGGCCCTAACAGCTTTATGTAGGACCCCTGAAAGCATTATGTAGACCCTAACACCTTTATGTAGGCCCTGACAGCTTTATGTAGGCCCTGACAGCTTTATGTAGGCCCTGACAGCTTTATGTAGGCTGTAACAGTTTATGTAGGCCCTGACAGCTTTATGTAGGTCCTGACAGCTTTATGTAGGTCCTAACAGCTTTATGTAGGTCCTAATAGCTTTATGTAGGCCCTAACAGCTTTATGTAAGCCCTAACAGCTTTATGTAGGTCCTAACAGCTTTATGTAGGTCCTAACAGCTGTATCTAGGCCCTGGCAGCTTTATGTAGGCCCTGACAGCTTTATGTAGGCCCTAACAGCTTTATGTAGGCCCTGACAGCTTAATGTAGGCCCTAACAGCTTTTTGTAGCACCTAACAGCTTTATGTAGGCCCTAACAGCTTTATGTAGGCCCTGACAGCTTTATGTAGACCCTAACAGCTTTATGTAGGCCCTAACAGCTTTATGTAGGCCCTAACAGCTTTATGTAGGCCCTAACAGCTTTATGTAGGCCCTGACTGCTTTATGTAGGCCCTAACAGCTTTATGTAGACCCTAACAGCTTTATGTAGGCCCTAACAGCTTTATGTAGGCCCTAACAGCTTTATGTAGGCCCTAACAGCTTTATGTAGGCCCTGACTGCTTTATGTAGGCCCTAACAGCTTTATGTAGGCCCTGACAGCTTTATGTAGGCCCTAACAGCTTTATGTAGGCCCTAACAGCTTTATGTAGGCCCCTGACAGCTTTATGTAGGCCCTAACAGCTTTATGTAGGCCCTATCAGCTTTATGTAGGCCCTAACAGCTTTATGTAGGCCCTAACAGCTTTATGTAGGACACCTGACAGCTTTATGTAGGCCCTGACAGCTTTATGTAGGCCCTATCAGCTTTATGTAGGCCCTGACAGGTTTATGTAGGCCCTAACAGCTTTGTGTAAGCCCTGAAAGCTTTATGTAGGCCCTGACAGCTTTATGTAGGCCCTGACAGCTTTATGTAGGCCCTGACAGCTTTATGTAGGCCCTAACAGCTTTATGTAGGCCCTGACAGCTTTATGTAGGACCTAACAGCTTTATGTAGGCCCTGACAGCTTTATGTAGGCCCTAACAGGTTTATGTGGGCCCTGACCAGGTGAATCCAGCTTTCACCTGGATTCACCTGGTCATTCTGCTTCAGCTTTCACCTGGATTCACCTGGTCATTCTGTTTCCGCTTTCACCTGGATTCACTTGCTCAGTCTGTGTCAGGGAAAATGCAGGTGTTCCTAATGTTTTGAACACACACTGTATATTGTAATGCTATATATATATATTTACAAGTGTATATATTGTAATGCAGCATATCTTGAGGAGTATATATTGTATTGTAGTATATTGCAGAGTTTATATTGAGGAGTATATATTTGAAGAGTATATACTTAACATTTATTGAGTATATTTTGAGTTGTATATATTGTAATTGAGTATATATTGAATATATATTCAGGAGTATATATTTGATGAGTATATATTGTGATTGAGTATATATTAACTATATATCTGTCACGTTCTGACCTTTATTTCCTTTGTTTTGTCATTATTTAGTTTGGTCAGGGCGTGAGTTGGGGTGGCCAGTCTATGTTTGTTTTTCTAAGATTTTGGGGATTTCTATGTTTCGGCCTAGTATGGTTCTCAATCAGAGGCAGGTGTCATTAGTTGTCTCTGATTGAGAATCATACTTAGGTAGCCTGGGTTTCACTGTTTGTTTGTGGGTGATTGTCTATGTTAGTTGCTTGTGTCAGCACAGTTCTCATTATAGCTACACGGTCGTTATTTCGTTTATTGTTTTGTGTAGTTTGTATTCAGTGTTCAGTGCTTTCTTTTATTAAAAAATCATCATGAACACATACCACGTTGCATTTTGGTCCGCTTCATACGACGACCGTGACAATATCCAGGAGTATATATTGTAATTGAGTATATAGTGAATATATATTCAGGAGTATATATTGCAGTGTAGTATATATTGACTATATATCCAGGAGTATATATTTTAATTGAGTATATATTGACTATATATCCAGGAGTATATATTGTAATTGAGTATATATTGAAAATATATTCAGGAGTATATATTGACTATATATTATTGAGTATATATTGTAATTGAGTATATATTGAATATATATTCAGGAGTATATATTGCAGTGTAGTATATATTGAATATATATTCAGGAGTACATATTGCAGTGTAGTATATATTGACTATATATCCAGGAGTATATATTGTAATTGAGTATATATTGACTATATATCCAGGAGTATATATTGTAATTGAGTATATATTGAATATATATTCAGGAGTATATATTGCAGTGTAGTATATATTGACTATATATTATTGAGTATATATTGTAATTGAGTATATATTGAATATATATTCAGGAGTATATATTGCAGTGTAGAATATATTGAATATATATTCAGGAGTATATATTGCAGTGTAGTATATATTGAATATATATTCAGGAGTATATTGCAGTGTAGTATATATTGAATATATATTCAGGAGTATATTTGCAGTGTAGTATATATTGAGTATATATCCATGAGTATATATTGAGTATATATTGTAGTGTAGTATATATTGAGTATATATTCAGGAGTATATATTGCAGTGTAGTATATATTGACTAAATATCCAGGAGTATATATTGCAGTGTAGTATATATTGAGTATATATTCAGGAGTATATATTGCAGTGTAGTATATATTGACTAAATATCCAGGAGTATATATTGCAGTGTAGTATATATTGAGTATATATTCAGGAGTATATATAGGAGTGTAGTATATATTGAGTATATATTCAGGAGTATATATTGCAGTGTAGAATATATTGAGTAAATGTCCAGGAGTATATATTGAGTATATATTGCAGTGTGGTATATATTGAGTATATATTCAGGAGTATATATTGAGTATATATTCAGGAGTATATATTGAGTATATAATGCAGTGTAGTTTATATTGAGTATATATTCAGGAGTATATATTGCAGTGTAGTATATATTGAGTATATATTCAGGAGTATATATTGCAGTGTAGTATATATTGAGTATATATTCAGGAGTATATATTGCAGTGTAGTATATATTGAGTATATATTCAGGAGTATATATTGCAGTGTAGTATATATTGAGTGCATTCGGAAAGTATTCGGACCCATTGACTTTTTCCACACTTTGTTACATTACAGATTAAATTTTAAAACAATCCTCAGCAACACAATGTTACATTACAGTCTCATTCCAAAATGTCAGCAACCTACACACAGTACCCACAAAGTGAAAACAGGCTTTTACAATATTTGGTTGTTGTTGAAAAAACAGAAATACCTTATTTACATAAGTATTCATCATAATAACTGTCATTCCTCATCATAATAACTGTCATAGCTCAGCATAATAACTGTCATTTCTCATCATAATAACTGTCAAACCTCATAATAATAACTGTCATTTCTCATCATAATAACTGTCAAACCTCATCATAATAACTGTCATAGCTCATCATAATAACTGTCATACCTCATCATAATAACTGTCAAACCTCATCATAATAACTGTCATTTCTCATCATAATAACTGTCATTTCTCATCATAATAACTGTCATTTCTCATCATAATAACTGTCAAACCTCATAATAATAACTGTCATTTCTCATCATAATAACTGTCAAACCTCATCATAATAACTGTCATAGCTCATCATAATAACTGTCAAACCTCATCATAATAACTGTCATAGCTCATCATAACTGTCATAGCTCATCATAATAACTGTCATTTCTCATCATAATAACTGTCATAGCTCATCATAATAACTGTCATTTCTCATCATAATAACTGTCAAACCTCATCATAATAACTGTCATAGCTCATCATAATAACTGTCAAACCTCATCATAATAACTGTCATTTCTCATCATAATAACTGTCATACCTCATCATAATAACTGTCATAGCTCATCATAATAACTGTCAAACCTCATCATAATAACTGTCATAGCTCATCATAATAACTGTCATACCTCATAATAACTGTCATACCTCATCATAATAACTGTTATACCTCATCATAATAACTGTCAAACCTCATCCTAATAGCTGTCATAGCTCATCATAATAACTGTCATAGCTCATCATAATAACTGTCAAACCTCATAATAACTGTCATACCTCATCATAATAACTGTCATTTCTCATCATAATAACTGTCAAACCTCATCATAATAACTGTCATAGCTCATCATAATAACTGTCAAACCTCATAATAACTGTCATACCTCATCATAATAACGGTCATTTCTCATCATAATAACTGTCAAACCTCATCATAATAACTGTCATAGCTCATCATAATAACTGTCATACCTCTCATCATAATAACTGTCATACCTCATCATAATAACTGTCATACCTCATCATAATAACTGTCAAACCTCATAATAACTGTCATACCTCATCATAATAACTGTCATACCTCATCATAATAACTGCCATACCTCATCATAATAACTGTCATAGCTCATCATAATAACTGTCATACCTCATAATAACTGTCATACCTCATCATAATAACTGTCATACCTCATAATAACTGTCATACCTCATCATAATAACTGTCATACCTCATAATAACTGTCAAACCTCATCATAATAACTGTCATAGCTCATCATAATAACTGTCATACCTCATAATAACTGTCATAGCTCATCATAATAACTGTCATAGCTCATCATAATAACTGTCATAGCTCATCATAATAACTGTCAAACCTCATCATAATAACTGTCATATTTAAATAACTATTCAGATCCTTTGCTGTGAGACTCTCAGGTGCATCCTGTTTCTACAACTTGATTACAGTCCACCTGTGGTAAAGTCAATTTACCTGTCTATATACAGTGGGGCAAAAAAGTATTTAGTCAGCCACCAATTGTGCAACTTCTCCCACTTAAAAAGATGAGAGGCCTGTAATTTTCATCATAGGTACACTTCAACTATGACAGACAAAATGAGGGAAAAAAATCCAGAAAATCACATTGTAGGATTTGTTATGAATTTATTTGCAAATTATGGTGGAAAATAAGTATAGCCTGCGTCTGTAATGGGTCTGCAGTCAAACGACCACCCCTCATCACTGTCAAGCGCTCCCTAAAACACTTCAGCGAGCAGGGCCTTTCTAATCGGCCAGGGTATCCTGGAAGGATAATGACCTCATTCCAACAGTAGCATTGAATAGGCCCCGCGATATGCAACTGTTCAGGGAACTTAGCAACCAATATACCCAGGCAGTTAGGTAGGCAAAGGCTAGCTTTTTCAAACAGAAATTTGCATCCTGTAGCACAAACTCGAAAAAGTTCTGGGACACTGTAAAGTCCATGGAGAATAAGAGGACCTCCTCCCAGCTGCCCACTGCACTGAGGATAGGAAACACTGTCACCACTGATAAATCCATGATAATTTAGAATATCAATAAGCATTTTTCTACAGCTGGCCATGCTTTTCACCGCTACCATGGTCAACAGTTCCGCACCCCCCACAGCATCTTGCCCAAGCCTCCCCATTTCTCCTTCACCCAAATCCAGATTGCTGATGTTCTGAAAGAGCTGCAAAATCTGGACCCCTACAAATCAGCTGGGCTAGACAATCTGGACCCTCTCTTTCGAAAATTATCCGCCACAATTGTTGCAACCCCCATTACTAGCCTGTTCAACCTCTCTTTTATATAGTCTGAGATCCCCAAAGATTGGAAAGCTGCCGCAGTCATCCCCCTCTTCAAAGGGGGAGACACTCTAGACCCAAACTGTTACAGATCCATATCCATCCTACCCTGCCTTTCTAAGGTCTCCGAAAGCAAAGTTATCATACATATCACAGACCATTTCGAATCCCACCGTACCTTCTCCGCTATGCAATCTGGTTTCAGAGTTGGTCATGGGTGCACCTCATTCACACTCAAGGTCCTAACCGATATCATAACCGCCATCGATAAAAGACAATACTGTGCAGCTGTCTTCATCAACCTGGTCAAGGCTTTCGACTCTGTCAATCACCGCATTCTTATCGGCAGACTCAACAGCCTTGGTTGACTCAAATGACTGCCTCACCTGGTTCACTAACTACTTCTCAGATAGAGTTCAGTATGTCAAATCGGAGGGCCTGTTGTCTAGACCTCTGTCAGTCTCTAGGGGTGCCACAGGGTTAAATTCTCGGGCCGACTCTTCTCTATATACATCAATGATGTTGCTCTTGCTGCTGGTGATTCTCTGATCCACCTCTATGCAGACAACACCATTCTGTATACTTCTTGCACTTCTTTGGACACCGTGTTACCTAACTTCCAGACGAGCTTCAATGCCATACAAATCTCCTTCCGTGCCCTCCAACTACTCTTAAATCCAAGTAAAACTAAATGCATGCTCTTCAACTGATTGCTGCCCACACCTGAACGCCCGTCTAGCATCGCTCTGTACGGTTCTGACCTAGAAAATGTGAACAACTGCAAATACCTAGGTGTCTGGTTAGGGTGTAAACTCTCCTTCCAGACTCATATTAAGCATCTCCAATCCAAAATTAAATCTAGAATCGGCTTCCTATTTCGCAACAAAGCATCCTTCACTCATGCTGCCAAACAAACCCTCGTAAAATTGACTATCCTGCCGATCCTTGACTTCAGCGATGTCATTTACAAAACAGTCTCTAACACTCTACTCAGCAAATTGGATGCAGTCTATCACAGTGCTATCCGTTTTGTCACCAATGCCCCATATACTACCCACCATTGCGACCTGCATGCTCTCGTTGGCTGGCCCTCGCTTCATTTTCGTCGCCAAACCCACTGGCTCCAGGTCATCTATACGTTTTTGCTAGGTAAAGCCCCGCCTTATCTCAGCTCACTGGTCACCATAGCAACACCCACCCATTGCACGCGCTCCAGCAGGAATATTTCACTGGTCACCCCCAAAGCCAATTCCTCATTTGGCCGCCTTTCCTTCCAGTTCTCTGCTGCCAATGACTGGAATGAATTGCAAAAATCTTTAAAAAACAAAAATCTCCACTAAAGCTGGAGACCCATATCTCCCTCACTAACTTTAAGCATCAGCTGCCAGAGCAGCTTATAGATCATTGAACCTGTACATAGCCCATCTGTAAATAGCCCACCCAACTACCTCATCCCCATATTGTTATTTTATTTTTTGCTCCTTTGTACCCCAGTATCTCTACTTGCACAATCATCTTCTGCACATCTATCACTCCAGTGTTTAATTGCTAAATTGTAATTATTTCGCCACTTTGGCCAATTTATTGCCTTACCTCCTCACATTTCCAATTTTTTCTTATAAATGCGCAAAAATGTTTAAAAACCTGTTTCTGCCTTTTTATTATGGCGTATTGTTTGTAGATTGATGAGGAAAAAAACTGTTGAATCAATTTCAGAATAAGGCTCTAACCTAACAAAATGTGGAAAAAGGCAAGGGGTCTGACTACTTTCCAAAGGCACTGTACATTGTAATGTCGTATATTGGGGAGTATATATTTAAGCAATAAGGCCCAAGGAGGTGTGGTATATGGCCAATATACCACAGCTAAGGGATGTTCTTATGAGAAACACGGAGTGCCTGGACACAGCCCTTAGCCGTGTTATATTGGCCATATTTGACATGTATAATGAGGTGTATATATTGTAATATAATTTATTCGGGAGGTTGTATTGGAGAGTATATATTGTAATGTAGTATATTGAGGAATATATATTTTTAATGTAGTATATTGAGGAGTATAAATTGCAATGGAGTATATTGAAGGGTATATATTGTAATGTAGTATATTGAGGAGTATATATTGTAATGTAATATATTGAGGAATATATATTGTAATGTAGTATATTGAGAAGTATATATTGTGTTGTAGTATATTGAGGATTATACATTGTCATGTAGTATATATTGTAATGTAAAATTTCCTGAGTACCTCTTCTTGGTCTCCTGGGGAACGATGGCTTTGGCCAGCATGTTCTTATACAGCTCAGACTTCAGATACCTGGGGTAGGAGTCCTAGAAGTCAGAGGTTAGAGGTTAGATACCTAGGGTAGGAGTCCTAGAGGTTAGATTCCTGGGGTAGGAGTCCTAGAGGTTAGAGGTTAGATTCCTGGGGTAGGAGTACTAGAGGTTAGAGGTCAGATACCTGGGGTAGGAGTACTAGAGAGGTTACGGTTTACAGTTCAGGGGTTAGAGGTCAGGGTTCAGGTGTTTGAGGTCATGGGTTACCTTCTTCATGAGGAAGTAGATGTGCATCTGGGCGTCGTCCATAATGAAGCGATGAGGTCGTTTGATTCCCTCCAGTGTTCTCTCCATGGTCTTACTATCGATGTTCACCCAGCGAGCTGCCCCAGGGGCCAGAAAGTTCCTACACACACACACAGATCATAATACCACATACCCAGATCACAGTACCACATCACTCAGTCATAATACCACATCACTAAGTCATGGTAACACATCACTCAGTACCACATCACTAAGTACCACATCACTCAGTCATAATACCACATCACTCAGTACCACATCACTCAGTACCACATGACTCTGTCATAATACCACATCACTCAGTCATAATACCACATCACCCAGTACCACATCACTCAGTACTACATCACTCAGTCATAGTACCACATCACTCAGTACCACATCACTCAGTCATGGTACCACATCACTCAGTCATAATACCACATCACTCAGTCATAATATCACATCACTCAGCACCATATCACTCAGTACCACATCACTCAGTCATAGTACCACATCACTCAGTACCACATCACTCAGTAATAATACCACATCACTCAGTACCACATCACTCAGTACCACATTGCTCAGTACCACATCACTCAGTCATAATACCACATCACTCAGTCGTAATACCACATCACTCAGTCATAATAACACATCACTCAGTACCACATCACTCAATACCACATCACTCAGTACCATATCACTCAGTACCACATCACTCAGTCATAGTATCACATCACTCAGTACCACATCACTCAGTAATAATACCACATCACTCAGTACCACATCACTCAGTCATAATACCACATCACTCAGTACCACATCACTCAGTCATAATACCACATCACTCAGTACCACATCACTCAGCACCACATCACTCAGTACGTCGATCTTTCCTCAACAAAGCAGCTATCAGTCAAATCACTGCAAGTTAGAAAATTGTGTTAGTTTTACTCCATGGGTAGACCTGTTTGTGCTTGTCTGTGTGTCTGTGTGTGTGTGTGCGTTTGTGTGTGTGTGTGCGTGTGTGCGTGTGCGTGTGTGTGTGTGTGTGTGTGTGTGTGTGTGTGTGTGTGTGTGTGTGTGTGTGTGTGTGTGTGTGTGCGTGCGTGCGTGTCCGTGTGTGTGCGTGTGTGTGTGTGTGTCTGTGTGTGTCTGTGTGTGTGTGTGTAAACCTACTTGTAAACCTCCTCTACTTTCAGGATGATCTTGGAGCTCTCTCCATGCCTCAGGTCCTCACAGGCCACCCAAAAACACAGGTTCTCCGCTGAAACATACACACACACACACACACACACACACACACACACACACGTGACTAGAGAACTAACCTAGAGATCACTAACCTCCGTTTGGATGAAGATATCTTCCTGACATCAGAACAGAGATCACTAACTTCCGTTTGGATGAAGATATCTTCCTGACATCAGAACAGAGATCACTAACCTCCGTTTGGATGAAGATATCTTCCTGACATCAGAACAGAGATCACTAACTTCCGTTTGGATGAAGATATCTTCCTGACATCAGAACAGAGATCACTAACTTCCGTTTGGATGAAGATATCTTCCTGACATCAGAACAGAGATCACTAACCTCCGTTTGGATAAAGATATCTTCCTGACATCAGAACAGAGATCACTAACTTCCGTTTGGATGAAGATATCTTCCTGACATCAGAACAGAGATCACTAACTTCCGTTTGGATGAAGATATCTTCCTGACATCAGAACAAAGATCGCTAACCTCCGTTTGGATGAAGATATCTTCCTGACATCAGAACAGAGTTCACTAACCTCAGTTTGGATGAAGATATCTTCCTGACATCAGAACAAAGATCGCTAACCTCCGTTTGGATGAAGATATCTTCCTGACATCATAACAGAGTTCACTAACCTCAGTTTGGATGAAGATATCTTCCTGACATCAGAACAGAGTTCACTAACCTCCGTTTGGATGAAGAGATGAAGAACTGGAATATCAATATTGACTGGAATCTGGCTGAACAGAGATAATATACATCCGGCTGGTTTCTATCAGCAGGACAGAACGGCAGTCAGCTCAACGGAGGAGGTGTGTGTGTGTGTTTGTGGTGTGTGTGTTGTGTGTGTGTGGTGTTTCACCACTGAATTCTTTCTCCAGGTAGATCATAAACTCTCGTCTTCCCATCGAGTCGTTCAGAAGTTCCATGAAGCTGAAACTCCAGCGCTCCACTCTCAACCTGGTTGGAATGCCCACCCTGCACACACACACACACACACACACACACACACACACACACACACACACACACACACACACACACACACACACACACGCCAACACACACACACACCGCACATGCCAACACACACACGCCAACACAGACACACACACGCCAACACATGCACTCAAACACACCACACACACACAACACATGCACGCATAAACACACATGTTTTAAGTGTTAGTTGTGTCTGTGTAGGTTTTTGTGTGTGTGTCTGTTTATGTGTCTGTGTTGGTGTGTGTGTGTGTCTGTTGGTGTGTGTGTGTGTTTGTGCGTGTGTGTTACGGTGTGTGTGTGGGTTAGTGTGGTTTACGGTTAGCGTGTGTGTTTGTTTGTTGGCGTGTGTGTGTCTGTGTTGGCGTGTGTGGTGTGTGTGTGTGTTGGCGTGTGTGTGTCTGTGTTGGCGTGTGTGTGTGTTTGTGTCCGTGTTGGCGTTTGTGGTGTGTGTGTGTGCTTGTGTTGGCATATGTGTGTCTGTGTTGGCGTGTGTGTGTTGGCGTGTGCGGCGTGTGTGTGTGTGTTTGTGTGTTGGTGAGTGTGTGTGTGTGTGTGTGTTGGCGTGTGTGTGTGTGTGTTGGAGTGTGTTTGTGTGTTGGTGAGTGTGTGTGTGTGTGTGTTTGTGTGTGTGTGTGTGTGTGTGTGTGTGTGTGTGTGTGTGTGTGTGTGTGTGTGTGTGTGTGTGTTGGCATGTGTGGTGTGGTGTGTGTGTGTGTTTACATGTCAGTGTTGATGGTCCAGTGTGAGGTGTCGTCAGAGATCCAGGGGTTGCTAGGGAGACAGCCTGACATGATGGGGTCATGGTGGAGGTACTGCTCACTGTACTTCATGAAGCTACACACACACACACACATACAGACACACACACACACACACACACCCCGTTATCATCAATCTGCCTGAGGAGACATCCATTAGAGGCTCATAGAGACATAGAGAGAGAGAGTGTGTGTGAGAATGTGTGTATGAGTGTGTGTTTACATGTGTGTGTGAGAAGGTGTGTCTGTGTGTGTATTTGTGAGTGTGTGTGAGAATGTGTGTCTGTGTGTATATGTGTGTGTGAGAATGTGTGCATGAGTGTGTGTTTATATGTGTGTTTGAGTATGTGTGTGTGTGTCTGTGTGTGTGAGAATGTGTGTATGAGTGTGTTTATATGTGTGCGTCTGTGTGTGTGAGAATGTGTGTATTTGTGAGTGTGTGTATATGTGTGTGTGAGTGTGTGTGTATGAGTGTGTGTTTATATGTGTGTGTGAGTGTGTTTATATTCTTGTGTTTATGTGTGTGTGAGTGCTACCAGCATTAGTGCTACCAGCATTAGACAGTCTAATTCTCAAACTGAATGGTTAAGGTTAGGTATTAAGATTAGGTATTAACTGACTGGTTAAGGTTAGGTATTAACTGACTGGTTAAGGTTAGGTATTAACTGAATGGTTAAGGTTAGATATTAAGGTTAGGTATTAACTGAATGGTTAAGGTTAGGAATTAACTGAATGGTTAAGGTACGATATTAAGGTTAGGTATTAACTGAATGGTTAAGGTTAGGTATTAACTGAATGGTTAAGCCTTGGTATTAAGGTTAGGTATTAACTGAATGGTTAAGGTTAGGTATTAAGGTTAGGGATTAATTGAATGGTTACGGTTATGTATTAACTGAATGGTTAAGGTTAGGTATTAACTGAATGGTTAAGGTTAGGTATTAACTGAATGGTTAAGGTTAGGTATTAACTGAATGGTTAAGATGAGGTATTAATAGAATGGTTAAGGTTAGCTATTAACTGAATGGTTAAGGTTAGGTATTAAGGTTAAGTATTAACTGAATGGTTACGGTTAAGTATTAACTGAATGGTTAAGGTTATGTATTAACTGAATGGTTAAGGTTAAGTATTAACTGAATGGTTAAGGTTAGGTATTAACTGAATGGTTAAGTTTAGGTATTAACTTAATGGTTAAGGTTAGGCATTAACTGAATGGTTAAGGTTAGTTATTAACTGAATGGTTAAGGCTAGGTATTAAGGTTAGGTATTAACTGAATGGTTAAGGTTAGGTATTAACTGAATGGTTAAGGTTAGGTATTAACTGAATGGTTAAGGTTAGGTATTAACTGAATTGTTAAGGTTAGGTATTAACTGAATGTTAAGGTCAGGTATTAAGGTTAGGTATTAACTGACTGGTTACGGTTAGGTATTAACTGAATGGTTAAGGTTAGGTATTAAGGTCAGGTATTAACTGAATGGTTAAGGTCAGGTATTAAGGTTAGGTATTAACTGACTGGTTAATGTTAGGTATGAACTGAATGGTTAAGGTTAGGTATTAAGGTTTGGGATAGCACATCACTCTGTCTTTAAACTAAAATATCAAAAACAACTTTCTATTGCTGGATTTGAGCTTGCAATATTTGGAATCAGAGGCAAATGCTTATGTCTACCATTCCCATCCCAACACCCAAACCTACTTGAAGGTAACAGAATGGTTAAGGTTAGGTATTAACAAGGGTTAGGGTTAGAATCCAGACAGAAAATATTTACACAAGAAGCAATCTAATATCACACAGTCAAAACTCTCCGTCGTTTAGTTAAATCCTATTATCATTGGGTTTACTTGATAGCTACCTACACAAATAGCTAGCTAGAACAAAGTGTTAATAAGATAAATTCATTTAAAAAGATTAAAAGCAATATAAATAAGTTATCCAGTAGGCATCTACTGAGGGAGCTAAGATCCACCATCCCCGTCCCAACACCCTAGAAACACCCAAACCTACTTGAAGGTAACAGCCCTCCTAGTGGCCGGTTTCACGTCATCCCCCAACATCCTCTGACATGGATGGACGTCAAATACTAACTTGTATCACGGGTGACCAAGCTGTGTTTTTGGGTTAGGGTTAGGGTTAGGGTTAGGGTTGATGCTTATGTCTACCATTCCCATCCCAACACCCAAACCTACTTGAAGGTAACAGCCCCCCTAGTGGCCGGTTTCACGTCATCCCCCAACATCCTCTGACATGGATGGACGTCCAATACTAACTTGTATCACGGGTGACCAAGCTGTGTTTTTGGGTTAGGGTTAGGGTTAGGGTTAGGGTTGATGCTTATGTCTACCATTCCCATCCCAACACCCAAACCTACTTGAAGGTAACAGCCCCCCTAGTGGCCGGTTTCACGTCATCCCCCAACATCCTCTGACATGGATGGACGTCCAATACTAACTTGTATCACGGGTGACCAAGCTGTGTTTTTGGGTTAGGGTTAGGGTTAGGGTTAGGGTTGATGCTTATGTCTACCATTCCCATCCCAACACCCAAACCTACTTGAAGGTAACAGCCCCCCTAGTGGCCAGTTTCACGTCATCCCCAACATCCTCTGACATGGATGGACGTCCAATACTAACTTGTATCACGGGGGACCAAGCTGTGTTTTTGGGTTAGGGTTAGGGTTAGGGTTAGGGTTAGGGTTGATGCTTATGTCTACCATTCCCATCCCAACACCCAAACCTACTTGAAGGTAACAGCCCCCCTAGTGGCCGGTTTCACGTCATCCCCCAACATCCTCTGACATGGATGGACGTCCAATACTAACTTGTATCACGGGGGACCAAGATGTGTTTTTGGAACATACCTCTCAAGACAGATGGAGGACTTGACACGGTTTCTCCCCAGAGCTCTTCTACTGTGTTCAATCTGTAACCATCAAACACACAAACACACACACACATACACAAACACGGTCAGAAGAATGTTTGTTTGTTATACCGGTATTAGAAACAGTATTTGTTATGTTGAGATGTTTACCTCTCTCCTGTAGTGGTCAGCGTTCTGGTCTGGAGAGAGGAGGAGGAGGAGTAAGTGGTAGGAGGAGGAGGAGACAGTGAGAGGAGGAGGAGACAGTGAGAGGAGGAGGATGAGACAGTGAGAGGAGGAGGAGACAGGGGGAGGAGGAAGAGACAGTGAGAGGACGAGGAGGAGAAAGTGAAATGAGGAAGAGGAGACATTTAGAGGTGAGAGGAGACAGTGAGGAGGGGGAGGAGGGAGAGGAGGAGGAGGGGGAGAGAGTCTAGTGAGTAGTCATAATAAACACATTGGGGTTGTCATTTGTAAATGCAGTCAGTGTTAGTCATTATTGTAACTATAGTTGGTGTTACTATGGTGACGACAGACAGTGTAAGTTAGTATGGTGACCGGGTGTTTGTTCTCTGTTAGGAACACTTACTATGGACCTCGCGTGCAGCACCAGAGAGACGATAGTGAGAGATATAAAAGAGAAGGAGAGAGACATAGAGAGATGGAGAGAGAGAAGGGGCGAGAGGAGAGATGAGATAGAGACATGAAGAGATAGAGAGAGAGGGGAAAAGAGGAGATAGAGACATGGAGAGATGAGGAGATAGAGACATGGAGAGATAGAGAGGGGGAAAGTGGAGAGAGGAGATAGAGACATAGAGAGGGGGAAAGAGGAGAGAGGAGATAGAGACATGGAGAGAGGAGAGGGGGAAAGAAAGATGGAGAGAGATAGAGGAAAGAGGAGATGGAGACATGGAGAGATAGAGAGGGGGAAAGAGGAGAGAGGAGATAGAGACATGGAGAGATAGAGAGGGGGAAAGAAAGATGGAGAGAGATAGAGGAAAGAGGAGATGGAGACATGGAGAGATAGAGAGGGGGAAAGAGGAGAGAGGAGATAGAGACATGAAGAGATAGAGAGGGGGAAAGAGGAGAGAGGAGATAGAGACATGGAGAGACAGAGAGGGGGAAAGAGGAGAGAGGAGATAGAGACATGGAGAGAGGAGATAGAGACATGGAGAGATAGAGAGGGGGAAAGAGGAGAGAGGAGATAGAGACATGGAGAGAGGAGATAGAGACATGGAGAGATAGAGAGAGAGAGGGGGAAAGAGGAGAGAGAAAAGGGGAGTGAGGAGAGAGGAGATAGAGACATGGAGAGAGGAGATAGACATGGAGAGATAGAGAGGGGGAACGAGGAGAGAGGAGATAGAGACATGGAGAGACAGAGAGGGGAAAGAGAAGAGAGGAGATAGAGACATGGAGAGATAGAGAGAGAGAGGGGGAAAGAGGAGAGAGAAAAGGGGAGTGAGGAGAGAGGAGATAGAGACATGGAGAGAGGAGATAGAGACATGGAGAGATAGAGAGGGGGAACGAGGAGAGAGGAGATAGAGACATGGAGAGACAGATAGGGGGAAAGAGGAGAGAGGAGATAGAGACATGGAGAGATAGAGAGGGGGAAAGAAAGATGGAAAGAGGAGATAGAGACATGGAGAGATAGAGAGAGAGGGGGAAAGAGGAGAGAGAAAGGGGGAGTGAGGAGAGAGGAGATAAAGACATGGAGAGATAGAGAGGGGGAAAGTGGAGAGAGGAGATAGAGACATGGAGAGACAGAGAGCGGGAAAGAGGAGAGAGGAGATAGAGACATGGAGAGAGGAGATAGAGACATGGAGAGATAGAGAGGGGGAAAGAGGAGAGAGGAGATAGAGAGGAGAGACATGGAGAGATAGAGAGGGGGAAAGAGGAGAGAGGAGAGCGATATGGAAAGAGGAGAGAGAAAAGAGGAGAGAGGAGAGAGGAGATGGAGAGATAGAGAGAGGGAAAGAGGAGAAGATAGAGACATGGAGAGATAGAGAGGGGGAAAGAAAGATGGAGAGAGAGAGAGGAGATAGAGAGACATGGAGAGATAGAGATGGAGAAAGAAAGATGGAGAGAGGGAGAGAGAGAGATACATGGAGAGAGGAGAAAGAGAAATAGAGAGAGAAAACAAAAGAGAAAGTGAGAGAGAAGGACAGAGAGAAGGAGATAATTTAGTTTTATTACTGAGCAACATGTTTCAGGTCTGAGTGGTTATTGAGATCTGTGGTCAGAGTTACAGGTTACTGACCAGTGCGACTCGGGAGCTGGGGACGTTGCATCTCTCAGGTCCCAGATCCAACACGTCAAATGCCCCCGGCTGCAACACACACACACTTTATTTTAATTATTTTTATTTCACCTTTATTTAACCAGGTAGGCCAGTTGAGAAGAAGTTCTCATTCATAACTGCGACCTGGCCAAAATAAAGCAAAGCAGTGCGAGAGAGGGTCCAGATTGTCCAGCTGATTTGTAGGGGTCCAGATTGTCAAGCTGATTTGTAGGGTCCAGATCGTCCAGCTGATTTGTAGGGGTCCAGATTGTCCAGCCCAGCTGATTTGTAGGGGTCCAGATTGTCCAGCTGATTTGTAAGGGTCCAGATTGTCCAGCTGATTTGTAGGGGTCCAGATTGTCCAGCTGATTTGTAGGGGTCCAGATTGTCCAGCTGATTTGTAAGGGTCCAGATTGTCCAGCTGATTTGTTGGGGTCCAGGTTGTCCAGCTGATTTGTAGGGGTCCAGATTGTTTAGCCAAGCTGATTTGTAGGGTCCAGATTGTCCAGCTGATTTGTAGGGTCCAGATTGTCCAGCCCAGCTGATTTGTAGGGGTCCGGATTGTTTAGCCGAGCTGATTTGTACGGTCCAGATTGTCCAGCTGATTTGTAGGGGTCCAGATTGCCCAGCTGATTTGTAGGGGTCCAGATTGTCCAGCTGATTTGTAAGGGTCCAGATTGTCTAGCACAGCTGATTTGTAGGGGTCCAGATTGTCCATCTGATACGTAGGGGTCCAGATTGTTTAGCCCAGCTGATTTGTAGGGATCCAGACTACCCAGCTGATTTGTAAGAGTCCAGATTGTCCAGCTGATTTGTAGGGGTCCAGATTGTCCAACTGATATGTAGGGGTCCAGATTGTCCAGCTGATATGTAGGGGTCCAGATTGTCCAGCTGATATGTAGGGTTCCAGTTTGTCCAGCCCAGCTGATTTGTAGGGTCGAGATTGTCCAGTTGATATGTAGGGTCCAGATTGTCCAGCTGATATGTAGGGGTCCAGATTGTCCAGCTGATTTGTAGGGGTCCAGGTTGCCCAGCTAATTTGTAGGGGTCCAGATTGTTTAGCCCAGCTGATTTGTAGGGTCCAGATTGTCCAGCTGATTTGTAGGGTCCTGATTGTCCAGCTGATTTGTAGGGGTCCAGATTGTCCAGCTGATTTGTAGGGGTCCAGATTGCCCAGCTGATTTGTAGGGGTGCAGATTGTCCAGCTGATATCTAGGTGTCCAGATTGTCCAGCTGATATGTAGGGGTCCAGATTGTCCAGCTGATATGTAGGGATCCACATTGTCCAGCTGATATGTAGGGGTCCAGATTGTCCAGCTGATATGTAGGGTTCCAGTTTGTCCAGCCCAGCTGATTTGTAGGGTCCAGATTGTCCAGTTGATATGTAGGGTCCAGATTGTCCAGCTGATATGTAGGGGTCCAGATTGTCCAGCTGATTTGTAGGGGTCCAGGTTGCCCAGCTAATTTGTAGGGGTCCAGATTGTTTAGCCCAGCTGATTTGTAGGGTCCAGATTGTCCAGCTGATTTGTAGGGTCCAGATTGTCCAGCTGATTTGTAGGGGTCCAGATTGTCCAGCTGATTTGTAAGGGTCCAGATTGCCCAGCTGATTTGTAGGGGTGCAGATTGTCCAGCTGATATCTAGGTGTCCAGATTGTCCAGCTGATATGTAGGGGTCCAGATTGTCCAGCTGATATGTAGGGATCCACATTGTCCAGCTGATATGTAGGGGTCCAGATTGTCCAGCTGATTTGTAGGGGTCCAGATTGCCCAGCTGATTTGTAGGGTCCAGATTGTCCAGCCCAGCTGATTTGTAGTGGTCCAGATTGTTTACCCCAGCTGATTTGTAGGGTCCAGATTGTCCAGTCCAGCTGATTTGTAGGGGTCCAGATTGTCCAGCTGATTTGTAGGGGTCCAGATTGTTTAGCCCAGCTGATTTAGGGTTCCAGATTGCCAAGCTGATTTGTAAGGGTCCAGATTGTCCAGCTGATTTGTAGGGTCCGGATTGTCCAGCTGATATGTAGGGGTCCAGATTGTCCAGCTGATATGTAGCGGTCCAGATTGTCCAGCTGATTTGTAGGGGTCCAGATTGCCCAGCTGATTTGTAGGGGTCCAGATTGTTTAGCCCAGCTGATTTGTAGGGATCCAGATTGCCCAGCTTATTTTAGGGGTCCAGATTGTCTAGCCCAGCTGATTTGTAGGGGTCCAGATTGTCCAGCTGATATGTAGGGGTCCAGATTGTCCAGCTGATATGTAGGGGTCCAGATTGTCCAGCTGATTTGTAATGGTCCAGATTGTCCAGCCCAGCTGATTTGTAGGGGTCCAGATTGTTTAGCCCTGCTGATTTGTAGGGTCCAGACTGTCCAGTCCAGCTGATTTGTAGGAGTCCAGATTGCCCAGCTGATTTTTAGGTGTCCAGATTGCCCAGCTGATTTGTAGGGGTCCAGATTGTCCAGCTGATTTGTAGGGTCCAGATTGTCCAGCTGATTTGCACGGGTCCAGATTGTCCAGCTGATTTGTACGGGTCCAGATTGTCCAGCTGATATGTAGGGGTCCAGATTGTCCAGCTGATAAGTAGGGGTCCTGATTATCCAGCTGATATGTAGGGGTCCAGATTGTCCAGCTGATTTGTAGGGGTCCAGATTGCCCAGCTGATTTTTAGGGGTCCAGATTGTTTAGCCCAGCTGATTTGTAGGGATCCAGATTGCCCAGCTTATTTGTAGGGGTCCAGATTGTTTAGCCCAGCTGATTTGTAGGGGTCCAGATTGTTAGCCCAGCTGATTTGTAAGGGTCCAGATTGTCCAGCTGATTGTAGGGGTCCAGATGGTCGAGCTGATTTGTAGGGGTCCAGATTGTCCAGTTGATATGTAGGGGTCCAGATTGTCCAGCTGATATGTAGGGGTCCAGATTGTCCAGCTGATATATAGGGGCCCAGATTGTCCAGCTGATATGTAGGGGTCCAGATTGTCCAGCTGATTTGTAGGGGTCCAGGTTGCCCAGCTAATTTGTAGGGGTCCAGATTGTTTAGCCCAGCTGATTTGTAGGGTCCAGATTGTCCAGCTGATTTGTAGGGTCCAGATTGTCCAGCTGATTTGTAGGGGTCCAGATTGTCCAGCTGATTTGTACGGGTCCAGATTGCCCAGCTGATTTGTAGGGGTGCAGATTGTCCAGCTGATATCTAGGTGTCCAGATTGTCCAGCTGATATGTAGGGGTCCAGATTGTCCAGCTGATATGTAGGGATCCACATTGTCCAGCTGATATGTAGGGGTCCAGATTGTCCAGCTGATTTGTAGGGGTCCAGATTGCCCAGCTGATTTGTAGGGTCCAGATTGTCCAGCCCAGCTGATTTGTAGTGGTCCAGATTGTTTACCCCAGCTGATTTGTAGGGTCCAGATTGTCCAGTCCAGCTGATTTGTAGGGGTCCAGATTGTTTAGCCCAGCTGATTTAGGGTTCCAGATTGCCAAGCTGATTTGTAAGGGTCCAGATTGTCCAGCTGATTTGTAGGGTCCGGATTGTCCAGCTGATATGTAGGGGTCCAGATTGTCCAGCTGATATGTAGGGGTCCAGATTGTCCAGCTGATATGTAGCGGTCCAGATTGTCCAGCTGATTTGTAGGGGTCCAGATTGCCCAGCTGATTTGTAGGGGTCCAGATTGTCTAGCCCAGCTGATTTGTAGGGATCCAGATTGCCCAGCTGATTTGTAGGGGTCCAGATGGTCGAGCTGATTTGTAGGGGTCCAGATTGTTTAGCCCAGCTGATTTGTAGGGTTCCAGATTGCCCAGCTTATTTTAGGGGTCCAGATTGTCTAGCCCAGCTGATTTGTAGGGGTCCAGATTGTCCAGCTGATATGTAGGGGTCCAGATTGTCCAGCTGATATGTAGGGGTCCAGATTGTCCAGCTGATTTGTAATGGTCCAGATTGTCCAGCCCAGCTGATTTGTAGGGGTCCAGATTGTTTAGCCCTGCTGATTTGTAGGGTCCAGACTGTCCAGTCCAGCTGATTTGTAGGAGTCCAGATTGCCCAGCTGATTTTTAGGTGTCCAGATTGCCCAGCTGATTTGTAGGGGTCCAGATTGTCCAGCTGATTTGTAGGGTCCAGATTGTCCAGCTGATTTGCACGGGTCCAGATTGTCCAGCTGATTTGTACGGGTCCAGATTGTCCAGCTGATATGTAGGGGTCCAGATTGTCCAGCTGATAAGTAGGGGTCCTGATTATCCAGCTGATATGTAGGGGTCCAGATTGTCCAGCTGATTTGTAGGGGTCCAGATTGCCCAGCTGATTTTTAGGGGTCCAGATTGTTTAGCCCAGCTGATTTGTAGGGATCCAGATTGCCCAGCTTATTTGTAGGGGTCCAGATTGTTTAGCCCAGCTGATTTGTAGGGGTCCAGATTGTTAGCCCAGCTGATTTGTAAGGGTCCAGATTGTCCAGCTGATTGTAGGGGTCCAGATGGTCGAGCTGATTTGTAGGTGTCCAGATTGTCCAGTTGATATGTAGGGGTCCAGATTGTCCAGCTGATATGTAGGGGTCCAGATTGTCCAGCTGATATATAGGGGCCCAGATTGTCCAGCTGATATGTAGGGGTCCAGATTGCCCAGCTGATTTGTAGGGGTCCAGGTTGCCCAGCTAATTTGTAGGGGTCCAGATTGTTTAGCCCAGCTGATTTGTAGGGTCCAGATTGTCCAGCTGATTTGTAGGGTCCAGATTGTCCAGCTGATTTGTAGGGGTCCAGATTGTCCAGCTGATTTGTACGGGTCCAGATTGCCCAGCTGATTTGTAGGGGTGCAGATTGTCCAGCTGATATCTAGGTGTCCAGATTGTCCAGCTGATATGTAGGGGTCCAGATTGTCCAGCTGATATGTAGGGATCCACATTGTCCAGCTGATATGTAGGGGTCCAGATTGTCCAGCTGATTTGTAGGGGTCCAGATTGCCCAGCTGATTTGTAGGGTCCAGATTGTCCAGCCCAGCTGATTTGTAGTGGTCCAGATTGTTTACCCCAGCTGATTTGTAGGGTCCAGATTGTCCAGTCCAGCTGATTTGTAGGGGTCCAGATTGTTTAGCCCAGCTGATTTAGGGTTCCAGATTGCCAAGCTGATTTGTAAGGGTCCAGATTGTCCAGCTGATTTGTAGGGTCTGGATTGTCCAGCTGATATGTAGGGGTCCAGATTGTCCAGCTGATATGTAGGGGTCCAGATTGTCCAGCTGATATGTAGCGGTCCAGATTGTCCAGCTGATTTGTAGGGGTCCAGATTGCCCAGCTGATTTGTAGGGGTCCAGATTGTCTAGCCCAGCTGATTTGTAGGGATCCAGATTGCCCAGCTGAAATGTAGGGGTCCAGATGGTCGAGCTGATTTGTAGGGGTCCAGATTGTTTAGCCCAGCTGATTTGTAGGGTTCCAGATTGCCCAGCTGATTTGTAAGGGTCCAGATTGTCCAGCTGATTTGTAGGGTCCGGATTGTCCAGCTGATATGTAGGGGTCCAGATTGTCCAGCTGATAAGTAGGGGTCCTGATTGTCCAGCTGATATGTAGGGGTCCAGATTGTCCAGCTGATATGTAGGGGTCCAGATTGTCCAGCTGATTTGTAATGGTCCAGATTGTCCAGCCCAGCTGATTTGTAGGGGTCCAGATTGTTTAGCCCTGCTGATTTGTAGGGTCCAGACTGTCCAGTCCAGCTGATTTGTAGGAGTCCAGATTGCCCAGCTGATTTTTAGGTGTCCAGATTGTTTAGCCCAGCTAATTTGTAGGGATCCAGATTGCCCAGCCTATTTTAGGGGTCCAGATTGTCTAGCCCAGCTGATTTGTAGGGGTCCAGATTGTCCAGCTTATTTGTAGGGGTCCAGATGGTCGAGCTGATTTGTAGGGGTCCAGATTGTTTAGCCCAGCTGATTTGTAGGGTTCCAGATTGCCCAGCTGATTTGTAAGGGTCCAGATTGTCCAGCTGATTTGTAGGGTCCGGATTGTCCAGCTGATATGTAGGGGTCCAGATTGTCCAGCTGATAAGTAGGGGTCCTGATTGTCCAGCTGATATGTAGGGGTCCAGATTGTCCAGCTGATATGTAGGGGTCCAGATTGTCCAGCTGATTTGTAATGGTCCAGATTGTCCAGCCCAGCTGATGTGTAGGGGTCCAGATTGTTTAGCCCTGCTGATTTGTAGGGTCCAGACTTTCCAGTCCAGCTGATTTGTAGGAGTCCAGATTGCCCAGCTGATTTTTAGGTGTCCAGATTGCCCAGCTGATTTGTAGGGGTCCAGATTGTCCAGCTGATTTGTAGGGTCCAGCTTGTCCAGCTGATTTGCACGGGTCCAGATTGTCCAGCTGATTTGTACGGGTCCAGATTGTCCAGCTGATATGTAGGGGTCCAGATTGTCCAGCTGATAAGTAGGGGTCCTGATTATCCAGCTGATATGTAGGGGTCCAGATTGTCCAGCAGATTTGTAGGGGTCCAGATTGCCCAGCTGATTTGTAGGGGTCCAGATTGTTTAGCCCAGCTGATTTGTAGGGATCCAGATTGCCCAGCTTATTTGTAGGGGTCCAGATTGTTTAGCCCAGCTGATTTGTAGGAGTCCAGATTGTCCAGCTGATTTGTAGGGGTCCAGATTGTTAGCACAGCTGATTTGTAAGGGTCCAGATTTTACAGCTGATTGTAGGGGTCCAGATGGTCGAGCTGATTTGTAGGGGTCCAGATTGTCCAGTTGATATGTAGGGGTCCAGATTGTCCAGCTGATATGTAGGGGTCCAGATTGTCCAGCTGATATATAGGGGTCCAGATTGTCCAGCTGATATGTAGGGGTCCAGATTGTCCAGCTGATTTGTAGGGGTCCAGGTTGCCCAGCTAATTTGTAGGGGTCCAGATTGTTTAGCCCAGCTGATTTGTAGGGTCCAGATTGTCCAGCTGATTTGTAGGGTCCAGATTGTCCAGCTGATTTGTAGGGGTCCAGATTGTCCAGCTGATTTGTACGGGTCCAGATTGCCCAGCTGATTTGTAGGGGTGCAGATTGTCCAGCTGATATCTAGGTGTCCAGATTGTCCAGCTGATATGTAGGGGTCCAGATTGTCCAGCTGATATGTAGGGATCCACATTGTCCAGCTGATATGTAGGGGTCCAGATTGTCCAGCTGATTTGTAGGGGTCCAGATTGCCCAGCTGATTTGTAGGGTCCAGATTGTCCAGCCCAGCTGATTTGTAGTGGTCCAGATTGTTTACCCCAGCTGATTTGTAGGGTCCAGATTGTCCAGTCCAGCTGATTTGTAGGGGTCCAGATTGTTTAGCCCAGCTGATTTAGGGTTCCAGATTGCCAAGCTGATTTGTAAGGGTCCAGATTGTCCAGCTGATTTGTAGGGTCCGGATTGTCCAGCTGATATGTAGGGGTCCAGATTGTCCAGCTGATATGTAGGGGTCCAGATTGTCCAGCTGATATGTAGCGGTCCAGATTGTCCAGCTGATTTGTAGGGGTCCAGATTGCCCAGCTGATTTGTAGGGGTCCAGATTGTCTAGCCCAGCTGATTTGTAGGGATCCAGATTGCCCAGCTGAAATGTAGGGGTCCAGATGGTCGAGCTGATTTGTAGGGGTCCAGATTGTTTAGCCCAGCTGATTTGTAGGGTTCCAGATTGCCCAGCTGATTTGTAAGGGTCCAGATTGTCCAGCTGATTTGTAGGGTCCGGATTGTCCAGCTGATATGTAGGGGTCCAGATTGTCCAGCTGATAAGTAGGGGTCCTGATTGTCCAGCTGATATGTAGGGGTCCAGATTGTCCAGCTGATATGTAGGGGTCCAGATTGTCCAGCTGATTTGTAATGGTCCAGATTGTCCAGCCCAGCTGATTTGTAGGGGTCCAGATTGTTTAGCCCTGCTGATTTGTAGGGTCCAGACTGTCCAGTCCAGCTGATTTGTAGGAGTCCAGATTGCCCAGCTGATTTTTAGGTGTCCAGATTGTTTAGCCCAGCTAATTTGTAGGGATCCAGATTGCCCAGCCTATTTTAGGGGTCCAGATTGTCTAGCCCAGCTGATTTGTAGGGGTCCAGATTGTCCAGCTTATTTGTAGGGGTCCAGATGGTCGAGCTGATTTGTAGGGGTCCAGATTGTTTAGCCCAGCTGATTTGTAGGGTTCCAGATTGCCCAGCTGATTTGTAAGGGTCCAGATTGTCCAGCTGATTTGTAGGGTCCGGATTGTCCAGCTGATATGTAGGGGTCCAGATTGTCCAGCTGATAAGTAGGGGTCCTGATTGTCCAGCTGATATGTAGGGGTCCAGATTGTCCAGCTGATATGTAGGGGTCCAGATTGTCCAGCTGATTTGTAATGGTCCAGATTGTCCAGCCCAGCTGATGTGTAGGGGTCCAGATTGTTTAGCCCTGCTGATTTGTAGGGTCCAGACTTTCCAGTCCAGCTGATTTGTAGGAGTCCAGATTGCCCAGCTGATTTTTAGGTGTCCAGATTGCCCAGCTGATTTGTAGGGGTCCAGATTGTCCAGCTGATTTGTAGGGTCCAGCTTGTCCAGCTGATTTGCACGGGTCCAGATTGTCCAGCTGATTTGTACGGGTCCAGATTGTCCAGCTGATATGTAGGGGTCCAGATTGTCCAGCTGATAAGTAGGGGTCCTGATTATCCAGCTGATATGTAGGGGTCCAGATTGTCCAGCAGATTTGTAGGGGTCCAGATTGCCCAGCTGATTTGTAGGGGTCCAGATTGTTTAGCCCAGCTGATTTGTAGGGATCCAGATTGCCCAGCTTATTTGTAGGGGTCCAGATTGTTTAGCCCAGCTGATTTGTAGGAGTCCAGATTGTCCAGCTGATTTGTAGGGGTCCAGATTGTTAGCACAGCTGATTTGTAAGGGTCCAGATTTTACAGCTGATTGTAGGGGTCCAGATGGTCGAGCTGATTTGTAGGGGTCCAGATTGTCCAGTTGATATGTAGGGGTCCAGATTGTCCAGCTGATATGTAGGGGTCCAGATTGTCCAGCTGATATATAGGGGTCCAGATTGTCCAGCTGATATGTAGGGGTCCAGATTGTCCAGCTGATTTGTAGGGGTCCAGGTTGCCCAGCTAATTTGTAGGGGTCCAGATTGTTTAGCCCAGCTGATTTGTAGGGTCCAGATTGTCCAGCTGATTTGTAGGGTCCAGATTGTCCAGCTGATTTGTAGGGGTCCAGATTGTCCAGCTGATTTGTAAGGGTCCAGATTGCCCAGCTGATTTGTAGGGGTGCAGATTGTCCAGCTGATATCTAGGTGTCCAGATTGTCCAGCTGATATGTAGGGGTCCAGATTGTCCAGCTGATATGTAGGGATCCACATTGTCCAGCTGATATGTAGGGGTCCAGATTGTCCAGCTGATTTGTAGGGGTCCAGATTGCCCAGCTGATTTGTAGGGTCCAGATTGTCCAGCCCAGCTGATTTGTAGTGGTCCAGATTGTTTACCCCAGCTGATTTGTAGGGTCCAGATTGTCCAGTCCAGCTGATTTGTAGGGGTCCAGATTGTCCAGCTGATTTGTAGGGGTCCAGATTGTTTAGCCCAGCTGATTTAGGGTTCCAGATTGCCCAGCTGATTTGTAAGGGTCCAGATTGTCCAGCTGATTTGTAGGGTCCGGATTGTCCAGCTGATATGTAGGGTCCAGATTGTCCAGCTGATTTGTAGGGTCCGGATTGTCCAGCTGATATGTAGGGGTCCAGATTGTCCAGCTGATAAGTAGGGGTCCAGATTGTCCAGCTGATTTGTAGGGGTCCAGATTGCCCAGCTGATTTGTAGGGGTCCAGATTGTTTAGCCCAGCTGATTTGTAGGGATCCAGATTGCCCAGCTTATTTGTAGGGGTCCAGATTGTCCAGCTGATTTGTAGGGGTCCAGATTGTTAGCCCAGCTGATTTGTAAGGGTCCAGATTGTCCAGTCCAGCTGATTTGTAGGGGTCCAGATTGTCCAGCTGATTTGTAGGGGTCCAGATTGTTTAGCCCAGCTGATTTAGGGTTCCAGATTGCCCAGCTGATTTGGAAGGGTCCAGATTGTCCAGCTGATTTGTAAGGGTCCAGATTGTCCAGCTGATTTGTAGGGTCCAGATTGTCCAGCTGATTTGTAGGGTCCGGATTGTCCAGCTGATATGTAGGGGTCCAGATTGTCCAGCTGATAAGTAGGGGTCCTGATTGTCCAGCTGATATGTAGGGGTCCAGATTGTCCAGCTGATTTGTAGGGGTCCAGATTGTTTAGCCCTGCTGATTTGTAGGGTCCAGACTGTCCAGTCCAGCTGATTTGTAGGAGTCCAGATTGCCCAGCTGATTTTTAGGTGTCCAGATTGCCCAGCTGATTTGTAGGGGTCCAGATTGTCCAGCTGATTTGTAGGGTCCAGATTGTCCAGCTGATTTGCACGGGTCCAGATTGTCCAGCTGATTTGTACGGGTCCAGATTGTCCAGCTGATATGTAGGGGTCCAGATTGTCCAGCTGATAAGTAGGGGTCCTGATTATCCAGCTGATATGTAGGGGTCCAGATTGTCCAGCTGATTTGTAGGGGTCCAGATTGCCCAGCTGATTTGTAGGGGTCCAGATTGTTTAGCCCAGCTGATTTGTAGGGATCCAGATTGCCCAGCTTATTTGTAGGGGTCCAGATTGTCCAGCTGATTTGTAGGGGTCCAGATTGTTAGCCCAGCTGATTTGTAAGGGTCCAGATTGTCCAGCTGATTGTAGGGGTCCAGATGGTCGAGCTGATTTGTAGGGGTCCAGATTGTCCAGTTGATATGTAGGGGTCCAGATTGTCCAGCTGATATGTAGGGGTCCAGATTGTCCAGCTGATATATAGGGGTCCAGATTGTCCAGCTGATATGTAGGGGTCCAGATTGTCCAGCTGATTTGTAGGGGTCCAGGTTGTCCAGCCCAGCTGATGTGTAGGGGTCCAGATTGTTTAGCCCTGCTGATTTGTAGGGTCCAGACTTTCCAGTCCAGCTGATTTGTAGGAGTCCAGATTGCCCAGCTGATTTTTAGGTGTCCAGATTGCCCAGCTGATTTGTAGGGGTCCAGATTGTCCAGCTGATTTGTAGGGTCCAGCTTGTCCAGCTGATTTGCACGGGTCCAGATTGTCCAGCTGATTTGTACGGGTCCAGATTGTCCAGCTGATATGTAGGGGTCCAGATTGTCCAGCTGATAAGTAGGGGTCCTGATTATCCAGCTGATATGTAGGGGTCCAGATTGTCCAGCAGATTTGTAGGGGTCCAGATTGCCCAGCTGATTTGTAGGGGTCCAGATTGTTTAGCCCAGCTGATTTGTAGGGATCCAGATTGCCCAGCTTATTTGTAGGGGTCCAGATTGTTTAGCCCAGCTGATTTGTAGGAGTCCAGATTGTCCAGCTGATTTGTAGGGGTCCAAATTGTTAGCACAGCTGATTTGTAAGGGTCCAGATTTTACAGCTGATTGTAGGGGTCCAGATGGTCGAGCTGATTTGTAGGGGTCCAGATTGTCCAGTTGATATGTAGGGGTCCAGATTGTCCAGCTGATATGTAGGGGTCCAGATTGTCCAGCTGATATATAGGGGTCCAGATTGTCCAGCTGATATGTAGGGGTCCAGATTGTCCAGCTGATTTGTAGGGGTCCAGGTTGCCCAGCTAATTTGTAGGGGTCCAGATTGTTTAGCCCAGCTGATTTGTAGGGTCCAGATTGTCCAGCTGATTTGTAGGGACCAGATTGTCCAGCTGATTTGTAGGGGTCCAGATTGTCCAGCTGATTTGTAAGGGTCCAGATTGCCCAGCTGATTTGTAGGGGTGCAGATTGTCCAGCTGATATCTAGGTGTCCAGATTGTCCAGCTGATATGTAGGGGTCCAGATTGTCCAGCTGATATGTAGGGATCCACATTGTCCAGCTGATATGTAGGGGTCCAGATTGTCCAGCTGATTTGTAGGGGTCCAGATTGCCCAGCTGATTTGTAGGGTCCAGATTGTCCAGCCCAGCTGATTTGTAGTGGTCCAGATTGTTTACCCCAGCTGATTTGTAGGGTCCAGATTGTCCAGTCCAGCTGATTTGTAGGGGTCCAGATTGTCCAGCTGATTTGTAGGGGTCCAGATTGTTTAGCCCAGCTGATTTAGGGTTCCAGATTGCCCAGCTGATTTGTAAGGGTCCAGATTGTCCAGCTGATTTGTAGGGTCCGGATTGTCCAGCTGATATGTAGGGGTCCAGATTGTCCAGCTGATAAGTAGGGGTCCTGATTGTCCAGCTGATATGTAGGGGTCCAGATTGTCCAGCTGATATGTAGGGGTCCAGATTGTCCAGCTGATTTGTAATGGTCCAGATTGTCCAGCCCAGCTGATTTGTAGGGGTCCAGATTGTTTAGCCCTGCTGATTTGTAGGGTCCAGACTGTCCAGTCCAGCTGATTTGTAGGAGTCCAGATTGCCCAGCTGATTTTTAGGTGTCCAGATTGCCCAGCTGATTTGTAGGGGTCCAGATTGTCCAGCTGATTTGTAGGGTCCAGATTGTCCAGCTGATTTGCACGGGTCCAGATTGTCCAGCTGATTTGTACGGGTCCAGATTGTCCAGCTGATATGTAGGGGTCCAGATTGTCCAGCTGATAAGTAGGGGTCCTGATTATCCAGCTGATATGTAGGGGTCCAGATTGTCCAGCTGATTTGTAGGGGTCCAGATTGCCCAGCTGATTTGTAGGGGTCCAGATTGTTTAGCCCAGCTGATTTGTAGGGATCCAGATTGCCCAGCTTATTTGTAGGGGTCCAGATTGTCCAGCTGATTTGTAGGGGTCCAGATTGTTAGCCCAGCTGATTTGTAAGGGTCCAGATTGTCCAGCTGATTGTAGGGGTCCAGATGGTCGAGCTGATTTGTAGGGGTCCAGATTGTCCAGTTGATATGTAGGGGTCCAGATTGTCCAGCTGATATGTAGGGGTCCAGATTGTCCAGCTGATATATAGGGGTCCAGATTGTCCAGCTGATATGTAGGGGTCCAGATTGTCCAGCTGATTTGTAGGGGTCCAGGTTGCCCAGCTAATTTGTAGGGGTCCAGATTGTTTAGCCCAGCTGATTTGTAGGGTCCAGATTGTCCAGCTGATTTGTAGGGTCCAGATTGTCCAGCTGATTTGTAGGGGTCCAGATTGTCCAGCTGATTTGTAAGGGTCCAGATTGCCCAGCTGATTTGTAGGGGTGCAGATTGTCCAGCTGATATCTAGGTGTCCAGATTGTCCAGCTGATATGTAGGGGTCCAGATTGTCCAGCTGATATGTAGGGATCCACATTGTCCAGCTGATATGTAGGGGTCCAGATTGTCCAGCTGATTTGTAGGGGTCCAGATTGCCCAGCTGATTTGTAGGGTCCAGATTGTCCAGCCCAGCTGATTTGTAGTGGTCCAGATTGTTTACCCCAGCTGATTTGTAGGGTCCAGATTGTCCAGTCCAGCTGATTTGTAGGGGTCCAGATTGTCCAGCTGATTTGTAGGGGTCCAGATTGTTTAGCCCAGCTGATTTAGGGTTCCAGATTGCCAAGCTGATTTGTAAGGGTCCAGATTGTCCAGCTGATTTGTAGGGTCCGGATTGTCCAGCTGATATGTAGGGGTCCAGATTGTCCAGCTGATATGTAGGGGTCCAGATTGTCCAGCTGATATGTAGCGGTCCAGATTGTCCAGCTGATTTGTAGGGGTCCAGATTCCCCAGCTGATTTGTAGGGGTCCAGATTGTCTAGCCCAGCTGATTTGTAGGGATCCAGATTGCCCAGCTGATTTGTAGGGGTCCAGATGGTCGGGCTGATTTGTAGGGGTCCAGATTGTTTAGCCCAGCTGATTTGTAGGGTTCCAGATTGCCCAGCTGATTTGTAAGGGTCCAGATTGTCCAGCTGATTTGTAGGGTCCGGATTGTCCAGCTGATATGTAGGGGTCCAGATTGTCCAGCTGATAAGTAGGGGTCCTGATTGTCCAGCTGATATGTAAGGGTCCAGATTGTCCAGCTGATATGTAGGGTTCCAGATTGTCCAGCTGATATGTAGGGGTCCAGATTGTCCAGCTGATTTGTAGGGGTCCAGATTGCCCAGCTGATTTGTAGGGGTCCAGATTGTTTAGCCCAGCTGATTTGTAGGGATCCAGATTGCCCAGCTTATTTGTAGGGGTCCAGATTGTTTAGCCCAGCTGATTTGTAGGGGTCCAGATTGTCCAGCTGATTTGTAGGGGTCCAGATTGTTAGCCCAGCTGATTTGTAAGGGTCCAGATTGTCCAGCTGATTGTAGGGGTCCAGATGGTCGAGCTGATTTGTAGGGGTCCAGATTGTCCAGTCGATATGTAGGGGTCCAGATTGTCCAGCTGATATGTAGGGGTCCAGATTGTCCAGCTGATATATAGGGGTCCAGATTGTCCAGCTGATATGTAGGGGTCCAGATTGTCCAGCTGATTTGTAATGGTCCAGATTGTCCAGCCCAGCTGATTTGTAGGGATCCAGATTGTTTAGCTCTGCTGATTTGTAGGGTCCAGACTGTCCAGTCCAGCTGATTTGTAGGGGTCCAGATTGTCCAGCTGATCTGTAGGGGTCCAGATTGCCCAGCTGATTTTTAGGTGTCCAGATTGTCCAGCTGATTTGTAGGGTCCAGATTGTCCAGCTGATTTGCACGGGTCCAGATTGTCCAGCTGATTTGTAATGGTCCAGATTGTCCAGCCCAGCTGATTTGTAGGGTCCAGATTGTCCAGCCTATTTGTACGGGTCCAGATTGTCCAGCTGATTTGTAGGGTCCAGATTTCCCAGCTGATTTGTAGGTGTCCAGATTGTCCAGCTGTTTTGTAGGGGTCCAGATTGTCCAGCTGATTCGTAGGGGTCCAGATTGTCCAGCTGATTTGTACGGGTCCAGATTGTCCAGCTGATTTGTAGGAGTCCAGATTGTCCAGCTGTTTTGTAGGGGTCAAGATTGTCCAGCTGTTTTGTAGGGGTCCAGAATGCCCAGCTGATTTGTAGGGGTCCAGATTGTCCAGCTTATTTGTAGGGGTCCAGATTGTCTAGCTGATTTGTAGGGGTCCAGATTGTCTAGCCCAGCTGATTTGTAGGGGTCCAGATTGTCCAGTCCAGCTGATTTGTAGGGGTCCAGATTGTCCAGCTGTTTTATAGGGGTCCAGAGTGTCCAGCTGACTTGTACGGTCCAGATTGTCCAGCTGATTTGTAGGGGTCCAGATTGCCCAGCTGATTTGTAGGGTCCAGATTGCCCAGCTGATTTGTAGGGGTCCAGATTGTCCAGCCCAGCTGAATTGTAGGGGTCCAGATTGTCCTGCTGATTTGTAGGGTCCAGATTGTCCAGCTGTTTTGTAGGGGTCCAGATTGTCCAGCTGTTTTGAAGGGGTCCAGATTGCCCAGCTGATTTGTAGGGTCCAGATTGTCCAGCTGTTCTGCAGGGGTCCAGATTGTCCAGCTGATTTGTACGGTCCAGATTGTCCAGCTGATTTTTAGGGGTCCAGATTGTCCAGCTGACTTGTAGGGGTCCAGATTGTCCAGCCCAGCTGATTTGTAGGGGTCCAGATTGTGTAGCCCAGCTTATTTGTAGGGGTCCAGATTGTCCAGCTGATTTGTAGGGGTCCAGATTGTCCAGCTGATTTGTAGAGTCCAGATTGTTTAGCCCAGCTGATTTCTAGGGGTCCAGATGGTCTAGCCGAGCTGATTTGCAGGGGTCCAGATTGTCTGGCTGATTTGTAGGGTCCAGATTGCCCAGCTGATTTGTAGGGGTCCAGATTGTCTAGCCCAGCTGATTTGTATGGGTCCAGATGGTCTATCCCAGCTGACTTGTAGGGGTCCAGATTGCCCAGCCCAGCTAATTTATAGGGGTCCAGATTGTTTAGCCCAGCTGATTTGTAGGGTCCAGATTGTCCAGCTGATTTGTAGGCTCCAGATTGTTTAGCCCAGCTGATTTGTAGGGGTCCAGATGGTCTAGCCCAGCTGATTTGCAGGGGTCCAGATTGTCCAGCTGATTTGTAGGGGTCCAGATTGTCTAGCCCAGCTGATTTGTAGGGGTCCAGATGGTCTATCCCAGCTGACTTGTAGGGGTCCAGATTGCCCAGCCCAGCTAATTTATAGGGGTCCAGATTGTTTAGCCCAGCTGATTTGTAGGGTCCAGATTGTCCAGCTGATTTGTAGGCTCCAGATTGTTTAGCCCAGCTGATTTGTAGGGGTCCAGATGGTCTAGCCCAGCTGATTTGCAGGGGTCCAGATTGTCCAGCTGATTTGTAGGAGACAAGATTGTCCAGCTGTCTGGATTTGGGTGAAGGAGAGGAAGGGGGGGCTTGGGCTAGTTGCTGCAGGGGGTGTGGAGCCGTTGGCCGGGGTTGGGGTAGCCAGGTGGAAGCATGGTTATTGAAGCAATGCTTTATTGAAATGATCGATTATCGTAGATTTATCGGTGGTGACAGTGTTTCCTAGCCTCAGTGCAGTGGGCAGCTGGGAGGAGGTGCTCTTATTCTCAATGGACTTTACAGTGACCCAGAGCTTTTTGGAATTAGTGCTACAGGATGCACATTTCTGTTTGAAATAGCTAGCCTTAGCTTTCCTAACTGCCTGTGTAATATTTGTTCCTGACTTCCCTGAAAAGAACGGAACAGGACGCAGAACGCCACAGGATGTTTTTGTGCTGGTCAAGGGCAGTCAAGTCTGGAGTGAATCAAGGGCTATATCTGTTCCCCATTTTTTGAATGGGGCATGCAATTCAATTAAAACGGGCCAGGTCGATTAGAAAGGCCTGTTCGCTGAAGTGTTTTAGGGAGCGTTTTGACAGTGATGAGGGGTGGTCGTATGACTACGGACCCATTACACACGAAGGCCATGAGGCAGTGATTGCTGAGATCCTGGTTGAAGACAGCAGAGGTGTATGTAGAGGGCAGGTTGGTTAGGATGATAATCTAAGAGGGTGTCCATGGTAGGTTCCTTGATGATTTGTGTGAGATTGAGGGCATCTAGTTTAGATTGTAGGATGTTTGGGTTGTTAAGCATGTCCCAGTTTAGGTCGCCTAACAGTATGAGCTCTGAAGATAGATGGGGGGCAATCAATTCACATATGGTGTCCAAGGCACAGCTGGTCCAAGGCACAGCAGAGGGGGTCTATAACAAGCCGCAATGGTGAGAAACCTGTTTCTGGAAAGGTGGATTTTTAAAAGTAGAAGCTCTAATTGTTTGGGAACAGTCCTGGATAGCATTACAGAACTCTGCAGGTTGTCTCTGCAGTAGATTGCAACTCGACCCCCTCTGGCGGTTCTATGTTGTCGGAAAATGTTATAGTTAGGAATGGAAATTTCAAGATTTTTGGTGGCCTTCCTAAGCCAGGATTCAGACATGGCTAGGCCATCCGGGTTGGCAGAGTGTGCTAAAGCAGTGAATAAAACAAACTTAGGGAGGAGGCTTCTAATGTTAACGTGCATGAAACCAGGCTTTTACGGTTACAGAAGTCAACAAATGAGAGCGCCTCGGGAATAGGAGCAGTGCAGGGGGCTGCAGGGACTGGGTTAACCTCTACATCACCAGAGGAACAGAGGAGGAGTAGGATAAGGGTACGGCTAAAGGCTATAAGAAATTGTCGTCTAGTGCGTTCGGAACAGAGAGTAAAAGGAGCAGGTTTCTGGGCACGGAAGAATAGATTCAAGGCATAATGTACAGACAAGGGTATGGTAGGATGTGAGTACAGTCAAGGTAAACCTAGGCATTGAGTAGCGATGAGAGAGGTTTTGTCTCTAGAGGCACCAGTTAATGTGGTCACCGCATGTGTGGGGAGTGGAACAAAAGGCCTAGCTAAGGCATATTGAGCATGGCTTGAGGCTCTACAGTGAAATAAGACAATAATCACTAACCAAAACAGCAATAGACAAGGCATATTGACATTAGGGAGAGGCATGTGTAGCAGAGTGCATATTGGGTCAGGTGAGTAGCAATAGATGACTCAGGGAGCCAATTTATTAGTGCTACTACTCTAGGCGAGCTGGAGACACATTCAGTAGTGCTACTACGCTAGGTGAGCTGAAGACACAGCGATTCAGACAGCTAGCGGGCCGGGGATAGCAGATGGGCCTCTGGGGACGTCGCGACGGAAGACCCTGTTGAAACCACCTCAGACGGTTATGTCGACAGACCAGTCGTGATGGATCGTCGGGGCTCCGTGCCGACCTTAAAGGGTCCAGGCCAATTGGCAAACGAGGTATTGTAGCCCAAGAATTGGCTGATGAACCTCTTCGGCTAGCCAGGAGATGAGCCTAGCTTGAGGCTAGCTCCATGCTAACTGGTTCAGGACAGAGACGTTAGCCAGGAATAGCCACTCGGATAGCAGCTAGCCAGCTGCGATGATCTGGTGTAAAGGTTCAGAACTTGCAGTAGGAATCCGGAGATGTGGTAGACAAAAAGCAGTCCGATAATCTCTGGGTATATCGCGCTGTGCAGACTGGCAGGAATTGACCGGGCTGAGGCTGACTGATGTCCATGTTAACAGTGATGATCGCTAGCAGTGGCTAACTGGCTAGTAGCTAGTTAGCTGGCTAGCTTCTGGTGGGGGGTTCCGGTTCTAAAGTATAAAAAATAGCAGATCCGTACCACATAGGGTGAGGCGGGTTGCAGAAGAGCATGTTCAGTCCGTAGATGGAAATTGAGATTAGAAACATATACAAAATATATATGAAGAAAACGAAGAAAATTATATTTTCAGTCATGGCCAAAAGTTTTGAGAATGACACAAATATTAATTTTCAAGTCTGCTGCTTCAGTGTCTTTAGATATTTTTGTCAGATGTTACTATGGAATTGTTATGGGATTTTTATGAATAATGCTTAATTGTGTATACATTTATAACTAAACGGACTTCCGGCGCCGACAGAGATGGCCGCCTCGCTTCGCGTTCCTAGGAAACTATGCAGTTTTTCGTTTTTTTACGTGTTATTTCTTACACTAGTACCCCAGGTCATCTTAGGTTTCATTACATACAGCCGAGAAGAACTACTGAATATAAGATCAGCGTCAACTCACCATCAGTACGACCAAGAATATGTTTTTCGCGATGCGGATCCTGTGTTCTGCCTTACAACCAGTGCAACGGAGTGGATTACATGCAGCGACCCAAAAAAACGACTCAGAAAAAGAGGGAAACGAAGCGGTCTTCTGGTCAGACTCCGGAGACGGGCACACCGTGCACAACTCCCTAGCATTCTTCTTGCCAATGTCCAGTCTCTTGACAACAAGGTTGATGAAATCCGAGCAAGGGTAACATTCCAGAGGGACATCAGAGACTGTAACGTTCTCTGCTTCACGGAAACATGGCTAACTGGAGAGACGCTATCCGGAGCGGTGCAGCCAGCGGGTTTCTCCACGCATCGCGCCGACAGAAACAAACATCTTTCTGGTAAGAAGAGGGGTGGGGGCGTATGCCTTATGGCCAACGTGACATGGTGTGATGAAAGAAACATACAGGAACTCAAATCCTTCTGTTCACCTGATTTAGAATTCCTCACAATCAAATGTAGACCGCATTATCTACCAAGAGAATTCTCTTCGATTATAATCACAGCCGTATATATCCCCCCCCAAGCAGACACATCGATGGCTCTGAACGAACTTTATTTAACTCTCTGCAAACTGGAAACGATTTATCCGGAGGCTGCATTCATTGTAGCTGGGGATTTTAACAAGGCTAATCTGAAAACAAGACTCCCTAAATTTTATCAGCATATCGATTGCGCAACCAGGGGTGGAAAGACCCTGGATCATTGTTACTCTAACTTCCGCGACGCATATAAGGCCCTGCCCCGCCCCCCTTTCGGAAAAGCTGACCACGACTCCATTTTGTTGATCCCTGCCTACAGACAGAAACTAAAACAAGAAGCTCCCACGCTGAGGTCTGTCCAACGCTGGTCTGACCAAGCTGACTCCACACTCCAAGACTGCTTCCATCACGTGGACTGGGAGATGTTTCGTATTGCGTCAGACAACAACATTGACGAATACGCTGATTCGGTGTGCGAGTTCATTAGAACGTGCGTTGAAGATGTCGTTCCCATAGCAACGATTAAAACATTCCCTAACCAGAAACCGTGGATTGATGGCAGCATTCGTGTGAAACTGAAGGCGCGAACCACTGCTTTTAATCAGGGCAAGGTGTCTGGTAACATGACTGAATACAAACAGTGCAGCTATTCCCTCCGCAAGGCTATCAAACAAGCTAAGCGCCAGTACAGAGACAAAGTAGAATCTCAATTCAACGGCTCAGACACAAGAGGCATGTGGCAGGGTCTACAGTCAATCACGGACTACAGGAAGAAACCCAGCCCAGTCACGGACCAGGATGTCTTGCTCCCAGGCAGACTAAATAACTTTTTTGCACGCTTTGAGGACAATACAGTGCCACTGACACGGCCTGCAACGAAAACATGCGGTCTCTCCTTCACTGCAGCCGAAGTGAGTAAGACATTTAAACGTGTTAACCCTCGCAAGGCTGCAGGCCCAGACGGCATCCCCAGCCGCGCCCTCAGAGCATGCGCAGATCAGCTGGCCGGTGTGTTTACGGACATATTCAATCAATCCCTATACCAGTCTGCTGTTCCCACATGCTTCAAGAGGGCCACCATTGTTCCTGTTCCCAAGAAAGCTAAGGTAACTGAGCTAAACGACTACCGCCCCGTAGCACTCACATCCGTCATCATGAAGTGCTTTGAGAGTCTAGTCAAGGACCATATCACCTCCACCCTACCTGACACCCTAGACCCACTCCAATTTGCTTACCGCCCAAATAGGTCCACAGACGATGCAATCTCAACCACACTGCACACTGCCCTAACCCATCTGGACAAGAGGAATACCTATGTGAGAATGCTGTTCATCGACTACAGCTCGGCATTCAACACCATAGTGTTAAAGTGGCTGGAGTAGAAGCTCGTCATCAAGCTCGAGACCCTGGGTCTCGACCCCGCCCTGTGCAACTGGGTACTGGACTTCCTGATGGGCCGCCCCCAGGTGGTGAGGGTAGGCAACAACATCTCCTCCCCGCTGATCCTCAACACTGGGGCCCCACAAGGGTGCGTTCTGAGCCCTCTCCTGTACTCCCTGTTCACCCACGACTGCGTGGCCACGCACGCCTCCAACTCAATCATCAAGTTTGCGGACGACACAACAGTGGTAGGCTTGATTACCAACAACGACGAGACGGCCTACAGGGAGGAGGTGAGGGCCCTCGGAGTGTGGTGTCAGGAAAATAACCTCACACTCAACGTCAACAAAACTAAGGAGATGATTGGAGACTTCAGGAAACAGCAGAGGGAACACCCCCCCATCCACATCGATGGAACAGTAGTGGAGAGGGTAGCAAGTTTTAAGTTCCTCGGCATACACATCACAGACAAACTGAATTGGTCCACTCACACAGACAGCATCGTGAGGAAGGCGCAGCAGCGCCTCTTCAACCTCAGGAGGCTGAAGAAATTCGGCTTGTCACCAAAAGCACTCACAAACTTCTACAGATGCACAATCGAGAGCATCCTGGCGGGCTGTATCACCGCCTGGTATGGCAACTGCACCGCCCTCAACCGTAAGGCTCTCCAGAGGGTAGTGAGGTCTGCACAACGCATCACCGGGGGCAAACTACCTGCCCTCCAGGACACCTACACCACCCGATGCCACAGGAAGGCCATAAAGATCATCAAGGACATCAACCACCCGAGCCACTGCCTGTTCACCCCACTGTCATCCAGAAGGCGAGGTCAGTACAGGTGCATCAAAGCTGGGACCGAGAGACTGAAAAACAGCTTCTATCTCAAGGCCATCAGACTGTTAAACAGCCACCACTAACATTGAGTGGCTACTGCCAACACACTGTCAATGACACTGACTCTACTCCAGCCACTTTAATAATGGGAATTGATGGGAAATGATGTAAATATATCACTAGCCACTTTAAACAATGCTACCTTATATAATGTTACTTACCCTACATTATTCATCTCATATGCATACGTAGATACTGTACTCTATATCATCGACTGCATCCTTATGTAATACATGTATCACTAGCCACTTTAACTATGCCACTTGGTTTACATACTCATCTCATATGTATATACTGTACTCGATATCATCTACTGTATCTTGCCTATGCTGCTCTGTACCCTGATATATATCACTCATTCATATATCCTTATGTACATATTCTCTATCCCCTTACACTGTGTATAAGACAGTAGTTTTTTTGGAATTGTTAGTTAGATTACTTGTTCGTCATTACTGCATTGTCGGAACTAGAAGCACAAGCATTTCGCTACACTCGCATTAATATCTGCTAACCATGTGTATGTGACAAATAAAATTTGATTTGATTTGATTTGAAGCAGAATACTACTCTGTTACTGTATGAATGTATGAATCTTATTATAATCATAACACTGAATATAATGTGTGTAGTTTTAGTCAAGAATTAGAACAACGACTTTCTGTTCCTACCCAGGGAGGGGAGAGACCTTGGGCTTGTAGTAGATTGTTTAACAGGTGGCAGACAATGTGAGAAGGCTTGTGAAAGGCTATATTGCCTTTGTATCTGAGAGGAGGGACATTTATGATGAAATGTGAGGTATATAAACCAATGTACATGGTATTATGACCAGAGCTCTCGCGAATAAACGCCTTAGGCTAATTTTGGTTGACTGGTCTCTGTCTATTTTATGCATATAAGAACCTTACAGATTCTTAGAAACTGACAGAGTGTTTTCATTGAATTGGTTAATGAACACATAAGAACTATGTGAATTAATCTAACGGGAATACTGAAGTATAATTACAAGCATTTCATAAGTGTCAAGGGCCTTTATTGACAAATACATAAAGTTGATGCAAAGAGTACATTTTTGCAGTGTTGACACTTCTTTTTCAAGACCCCTGCAGTCCATGCTGTCAATTAACTTCTGGGCCACATCCTGACTGATGGCAGCCCATTCTTGCATAATCAACGCTTGGAGATTGTCAGAATTTGTAGGTTTTTGTTTGTCCACCCGCCTCTTGAGGATTGACCACAAGTTTTCAGTGGGATTAATGTCTGGGGAGTTTCCTGGCCATGGACCCAAAATATCGATGTTTTGTTCCCCAAGCCACTTAGTTATCACTTTTGCCTTATGGCAAGGTGCTCCATCGTGTTGGAAAAGGCATTGTTCGTCACCAAACTGTTCCTGGATGGTTGGGAAAAGTTGCTCTTGGAGGATGTGTTGGTCCCATTCTTTATTCATTGTTGTGTTCTTAGGAAAAAGTGTGAGTGAGCCCACTCCCTTGGCTGAGAAGCAACCCCACACATGAATGGTCTCAGGATGCTTTACTGTTGGCATGACACAGGACTGATGGTAGCGCTCACCTTGTCTTCTCCAGACAAGCTTTTTTCCGGATGCCCCAAACAATCGGAAAGGGGATTCATCAGTGAAAATGACTTTACCTCAGTCCTCAGCAGTCCTGTACCTTTTGCAGTCTGTCCCTGATGTTTTTCCTGGAGAGAAGTGGCTTCTTTGCTGCCCTTCTTGAGACCAGGCCATTCTCCAAAAGTCTTTGCCTCACTGTGCGTGCAGATGCACTCACACCTGCCTGTTGCCATTCCTGAGCAAGCTCTGTACTGGTGGTGCTCCGACCACGCAGCTGAATCAACTTTAGGAGACAGTCCTGCCGCTTGCTGGACTTTCTTGCGCGCCCTAAAGCCTTCTTTACAACAATTGAACCACTCTCCTTAAAGTTCTTGATGATCCGATAAATGGTTGATTAGGTGCAATTTTACTGGCAGCAATATCCTTGCCTGTGAAGCCCTTTTTGTGCAACGCAATGACGACAGCACGTGTTTCCTTGCAGGTAACCATGGTTGACAGAGGAAGAACAATGATTCCAAGCACCACCCTCCTTTTGAAGCTTCCAGTCTGTTATTCGAACTCAAACAGCATGACAGAGTGATCTCCAGCCTTGTCCTCGTCAACACTCACACCTGTGTTAACGAGATAATCACTGACACGAGGTCAGCTGGTCCTTTTGTGGCAGGGCTGAAATGCAGTGGAAATGTTTTTTTGCGATTCAGTCAATTTGCATGGCAAAGAGGGACTTTGCAACTAATTGCAATTCATCTGATCACTCTTCATAATGTTCTGGAGTATATGCAAATTGCCATCATACAAACTGAGGCAGCAGACTTGTGAAAATGAATATTGTCATTCTCAAACTTTTGGCCACGACTGTACACGGGACAAGACAAAAAACAGAAGTTCAACTGCTACGCCATCTTGTCAGCTGACACACACACACACACACACACACACACACCACACACACACACACACACACACACACACGCACACACACACACACACACACACACACACGCACACACACACACACACACACACACACACAGTCAGCTCTGAGAGGGAGTGTGAGCACTTAGCCCTGCTCATGTTTTCCACTCTATTTCCTCCATCTTTATTCCCTCCAATTCTCTCCTCTC
>NW_022263387.1:50000-59333 GCF_002021735.2 Oncorhynchus kisutch | reverse complement strand
AAAATCTGTTTTTTACTGAAACCTCTAAATCCTCCTCATCCTGATACTACAGTTTGTTGTGGTATTACGGTGCTATCCTGATACTACAGTGTGTGGTGTGGTATTACGGTGCTATTCTGATACTACAGTGTGTGTGGTATTACGGTGCTATCCTGATACTGCAGTGGTGTGTGTTGTGGTATTACGGTGTGCTATCCTGATACTACAGTGTTTGGTGTGGTATTACGGTGCTATCCTGATACTACAGTGTGTGTGCTATTACGGTGCTATCCTGATACTACAGTGTTTGGTGTGGTATTACGGTGCTATCCTGATACTACAGTGTGTGTGGTATTACGGTGCTATCCTGATACTACAGTGTGGTGTGGTATTACGGTGCTAACCTGATACTACAGTGTGTGTGGTATTACGGTGCTATCCTGATACTACAGTGTGTGTGGTATTACGGTGCTATCCTGATACTACAGTGTGGTGTGGTATTACGGTGCTATCCTGATACTACAGTGTGTTGTGGTATTACGGTGCTATCCTGATACTACAGTGTGTTGTGGTGTGGTATTACGGTGCTATCCTGATACTACAGTGTGGTGGTGGTATTAGGAGACTAACAGGTATCCCTAGGAGACTAACAGGTATCCCTAGGAGACTAACAGGTATCCCTAGGAGACTAACAGGTATCCCTTGGAGACTAACAGGTATCCCTAGGAGACGAACAGGTATCCCTAGGAGACTAACAGATATCCCTAGGAGACTAACAGGTATCCCTAGGAGACTAACAGGTATCCTTGGGAGACTAACAGGTATCCCTAGGAGACTAACAGGTATCCTTGGGAGACTAACAGGTATCCCTAGGAGACTAACATGTATCCCTAGGAGAATAACAGGTATCCCTAGGAGAATAACAGGTATCCCTAGGAGACTAACAGGTATCCCTAGGAGAATAACAGGTATCCCTAGGAGAATAACAGGTATCCCTAGGAGACTAACAGGTATCCCTAGGAGAATAACAGGTATCCCTAGGAGAATAACAGGTATCCCTAGGAGAATAACAGGTATCCCTAGGAGAATAACAGGTATCCCTAGGAGACTAACAGGTATCCCTAGGAGAATAACAGGTATCCCTAGGAGAATAACAGGTATCCTTGGGAGACTAACAGGTATCCCTAGGAGAATAACAGGTATCCCTAGGAGAATAACAGGTATCCCTAGGAGACTAACAGGTATCCCTAGGAGAATAACAGATATCCCTAGGAGAATAACAGATATCCCTAGGAGAATAACAGATATCCCTAGGAGACTAACAGGTATCCTTGGGAGACTAACAGGTATCCCTAGGAGACTAACATGTATCCCTAGGAGAATAACAGATATCCCTAGGAGAATAACAGGTATCCTTGGGAGACTAACAGATATCCCTAGGAGACTAACAGGTATCCTTGGGAGACTAACAGGTATCCCTAGGAGACTAACATGTATCCCTAGGAGAATAACAGATATCCCTAGGAGAATAACAGATATCCCTAGGAGACTAACAGATATCCCTAGGAGAATAACAGATATCCCTAGGAGAATAACAGATATCCCTAGGAGAATAACAGATATCCCTAGGAGAATAACAGATATCCTAGGTACTGACATAACAAGAGTGTGCAAAGCTGCTATCAAAGCCTGGCTATTTGAAGAATCTCTATATAAATATATATATAAATATATATACTTTTTTTTTGGTTACTGCAGGATTCCATATGTGTTATTTCATAGTATTGATGTCTTCACTATTATTCTACTGGTCTGATTCAGAGTAGCAGTGTTAGTCTAGGATCAGGTATGGTATTCAGAGCGGTTAACCATGGTCTGGACAGGCTGGTCTGATTCAGAGAGGTTAACGTTGGTCTGGACAGGCTGGTCTGATTCAGAGAGGTTAACGTTGGTCTGGACAGGCTGGTCTGATTCAGAGAGGTTAACGTTGGTCTGGACAGGCTGGTCTGATTCAGAGAGGTTAATGTTGGTCTGGACAGGCTGGTCTGATTCAGAGAGGTTAACGTTGGTCTGGACAGGCTGGTCTGATTCAGAGTAGCAGTGTTGAAATACGATCATCATTAAATGTAGTGAGGGGAAGCTGATCCGAGATCCTAAATAATCCCTCCTACTCTGGGACTCTCTGATACAGTCCCTGATCCTAGACCTGCGGTTAGAGCCAACGGAGAGGAGCGGTTGGAGTGTTAATAACAACGACACATCTCTACCAGACAGAGAGGTTGTTCTGACAGGGAACCGCACATTCCCCGGGGAAGAGAATGGATGTGACACCATCCCACACCCCTCATCCATTCCCCTCTTCTGGTCACATGTTAGAACCCGAACCAACCAATCAGAGAGGGGCCTGATGGTCACATGTTAGACCCGAACCAACCAATCAGAGAGGGGCCTGATGGTCACATGTAAGACCCGAAAACATGACAATCAGACGGCCTGATTGCGACGTCATGTTAGACCTGAGCCAATCAGAGGAAGGCCTGATTGCGACGTCATGTTAGACCTGAGCCAATCAGAGGAAGGCCTGATTGTGACGTCATGACCAGGTCATGGGGTTACCTCTGACCCTGCCTGAGGTCGCCGGCGCATTGTCATGGTTACGGGGTCGAGGTCGCTTGGCGTCGCGACACGACTCAAACACAAACACGCGTTCGTGACACGACGCAGGCCTGTCTGAGGGAGGGACAACAGGACAGAACAGAGACAGGAGTGGGTATGGGGTACACACACACACAGAGAGAGAGTGAGAGAGACAGAGAGAGAGAGAGACAGAGAGAGAAAGAGACAGAGAGAGAGACAGAGAGAGTGAGAGAGAGAGAGATAAAGAGAGAGAGAGAGAGACAGACAGAGTGAGAGAGAGAGATAAAAGAGAGAGAGAGAGAGACAGAGAGAGAGAGAGGGAAAGAGAGAGAGACAGAGAGAGAGACAGAGAGAGAGAGAGATAACCCATCCCACATCCCACAATCAGAAACAGCGGTCCCTCCAGTGAGGCCTCACCAGAGAAGAAGTGAGCCTTGAAGCCCTTCTTGGACACGGTGTTGTCAGACTTGAACTCTATTCTCATGTTGTTGTACTGTGATGTGATGACCTCGGGAACCTCCGTACCGCAGTATTTTCCGTGCAGCTTACTGTCTGACGACAGGCCGCTACGCACCTCCACAAAGTCATACTTACACACCTGAAACACACACACACACACAATTATGCACACGGTCACAACAAGCATTTTACAAACCTAATACACACTAAACACACGTTCCACACTCACCTCGTTGCCCTCCAGCTCGAAGGATTCAAACTGCATTGATATTCTGTACTGGGTTGGAGCAACTACCTGCCACACACAGTTCTTATTAGGGGGGTACTCCTTGGGCCAGCCGGGAGTGGAGATGGTTCCGTTCAGCTTAGACAGAAGACCTCCACATGCAGCTGGACACGGGGAGGGAGGGAGGGAGGGAGGAGAGGGGGAGGGAGGGAGGGAGGGAGGGGGGGAGGGAGAGAGAGAGAGAGAGAGAGAGAGAGAGAGAGAGAGAGAGAGAGAGTTAGTATACACATGGAGATCACACATGTCCCCACAAGGTTAGTTATACAAGAGTGTGTGTGTGTGTGTGTCTGAGTGTGTGTGTGTGTGTGTCTGAGTGTGTGTGTGTGTGTGTGTGTGTGTGTCTGAGTGTGTGTGTGTGTCTGAGTGTGTGTGTGTGTGTGTCTGTGTGTGTGTGAGTGTGTGTGTGTGTGTGTCTGAGTGTGTGTGTGTGTGTCTGAGTGTGTGTGTGTGTGTCTGTGTGTGTGTGTGTGTGTGTCTGAGTGTGTGTGTGTGTGTCTGAGTGTGTGTGTGTCTGAGTGTGTGTGTGTGTGTCTGAGTGTGTGTGTGTGTGTCTGAGTGTGTGTGTGTGTGTGTGTGTGTGTGTGTGTGTGTGTGTGTGTGTGTGTGTGAGTGTGTGTGTGTGTCTGAGTGTGTGTGTGTGTGTGTGTGTGTGTGTGTGTGTGTGTGTGTGTGTCTGAGTGTGTGTGTGTGTGTGTGTGTGTGTGTGTGTGTGTGTGTGTGTGTGTGTGTTAACCCACTGTTCCCCTGAACAAGGCAGTTAACCCACTGTTCAGTGGGAACAGTGGGTTAACTGCACTGTTCAGTGGGTTAACTGCCTTGTTCAGGGGAACAGTGGGTTAACTGCCTTGTTCAGGGGAACAGTGGGTTAACTGGTTTAGGAACAGTGGGTTAACTGCCTTGTTCAGGGGAACAGTGGGTTAACTGCCTTGTTCAGGGGCAGAAAGACAGATTTGTACCTTGTCAGATCGGGGATTTGAACTTGCAACCTTCCGGTTACTAGCCCAACGCTCTAACCACTAGGCTACACTGCCGCCCCATAGTTGAATATGCTGACAATAAATCAAAATCACACAAAAATTATCAATGGAAATCAAATTTATCAACCCATGGAGGTCTGGATTTGGAGTCACACTCAAAATGTAAAACCACACTACAGGCTGATTCAACTTTGATGTAATGTCTTTATTAAAACAAGTCAAAATGAGGCTCAGTAGTGTGTGTGGCCTCGTGCCTGTATGACCTCCCTACAATGCCTTGGCATAATCCTGAAGACTAGTTTCTTCCTCAATAGAGGAACTGTAATCTACTAGATAAAGACCAGTCTCTTCCTCAATAGAGTTCAGTGAATTCTACTAGATAAAGTCCAGTCTCTTCCTCAATATTCAGTGAATTCTACTAGATAAAGACCAGTCTCTTCCTCAATAGAGTTCAGTGAATTCTACCAGATAAAGACCAGTCTCTTCCTCAATAGAGTTCAGTGAATTCTACTAGATAAAGACCAGTCTCTTCCTCAATATTCAGTGAATTCTACTGGATAAAGACCAGTCTCTTCCTCAATATTCAGTGAATTCTACTAGATAAAGACCAGTCTCTTCCTCAATATTCAGTGAATTCTACTGGATAAAGACCAGTCTCTTCCTCAATATTCAGTGAATTCTACTGGATAAAGACCAGTCTCTTCCTCAATAGAGTTCAGTGAATTCTACTGGATAAAGGCCAGTCTCTTCCTCAATATTCAGTGAATTCTACTGGATAAAGACCAGTCTCTTCCTCAATAGAGTTCAGTGAATTCTACTGGATAAAGACCAGTCTCTTCCTCAATAGAGTTCAGTGAATTCTACTAGATAAAGACCAGTCTCTTCCTCAATAGAGGAAGTGAATTCTACTAGATAAAGACCAGTCTCTTCCTCAATAGAGGAAGTGAATTCTACTAGATAAAGACCAGTCTCTTCCTCAATTGAGGAAGTGAATTCTACTAGATAAAGACCAGTCTCTTCCTCAATAGAGGAAGTGAATTCTACTGGATAAAGACCAGTCTCTTCCTCAATAGAGTTCAGTGAATTCTACTGGATAAAGACCAGTCTCTTCCTCAATAGAGTTCAGTGAATTCTACTGGATAAAGACCAGTCTCTTCCTCAATAGAGTTCAGTGAATTCTACTAGATAAAGACCAGTCTGTTCCTCAATATTCAGTGAATTCTACTGGATAAAGACCAGTCTCTTCCTCAATAGAGTTCAGTGAATTCTACTGGATAAAGACCAGTCTCTTCCTCAATAGAGTTCAGTGAATTCTACTGGATAAAGACCAGTCTCTTCCTCAATAGAGTTCAGTGAATTCTACTGGATAAAGACCAGTCTCTTCCTCAATAGAGGAAGTGAATTCTACTGGATAAAGACCAGTCTCTTCCTCAATAGAGTTCAGTGAATTCTACTAGATAAAGACCAGTCTCTTCCTCAATAGAGTTCAGTGAATTCTACTAGATAAAGACCAGTCTCTTCCTCAATAGAGTTCAGTGAATTCTACTGGATAAATACCAGTCTCTTCCTCAATAGAGTTCAGTGAATTCTACTAGATAAAGACAAGTCTCTTCCTCAATAGAGTTCAGTGAATTCTACTAGATAAAGACCAGTCTCTTCCTCAATAGAGTTCAGTGAATTCTACTGGATAAAGACCAGTCTCTTCCTCAATAGAGTTCAGTGAATTCTACTGGATAAAGACCAGTCTCTTCCTCAATAGAGTTCAGTGAATTCTACTAGATAAAGACAAGTCTCTTCCTCAATAGAGTTCAGTGAATTCTACTAGATAAAGACCAGTCTCTTCCTCAATAGAGTTCAGTGAATTCTAATGGATAAAGACCAGTCTCTTCCTCAATAGAGTTCAGTGAATTCTACTGGATAAAGACCAGTCTCTTCCTCAATATTCAGTGAATTCTACTAGATAAAGACCAGTCTCTTCCTCAATAGAGTTCAGTGAATTCTACTGGATAAAGACCAGTTTCTTCCTCAATAGAGTTCAGTGAATTCTACTGGATAAAGACCAGTCTCTTCCTCAATATTCAGTGAATTCTACTAGATAAAGACCAGTCTCTTCCTCAATAGAGTTCAGTGAATTCTACTGGATAAAGACCAGTCTCTTCCTCAATAGAGTTCAGTGAATTCTACTAGATAAAGACCAGTCTCTTCCTCAATAGAGTTCAGTGAATTCTACTAGATAAAGACCAGTCTCTTCCTCAATATTCAGTGAATTCTACTGGATAAAGACCAGTCTCTTCCTCAATAGAGTTCAGTGAATTCTACTAGATAAAGACCAGGCTCTTCCTCAATATTCTGTGAATTCTACTGGATAAACACCAGTCTCTTCCTCAATAGAGTTCAGTGAATTCTACTGGATAAAGACCAGTCTCTTCCTCAATAGAGGAAGGGAATTCTACTAGATAAAGACCAGTCTCTTCCTCAATTGAGGAAGTGAATTCTACTAGATAAAGACCAGTCTGTTCCTCAATATTCAGTGAATTCTACTGGATAAAGACCAGTCTCTTCCTCAATAGAGTTCAGTGAATTCTACTGGATAAAGACCAGTCTCTTCCTCAATAGAGTTCAGTGAATTCTACTGGATAAAGACCAGTCTCTTCCTCAATAGAGTTCAGTGAATTCTACTGGATAAAGACCAGTCTCTTCCTCAATAGAGGAAGTGAATTCTACTGGATAAAGACCAGTCTCTTCCTCAATAGAGTTCAGTGAATTCTACTAGATAAAGACCAGTCTCTTCCTCAATAGAGTTCAGTGAATTCTACTAGATAAAGACCAGTCTCTTCCTCAATAGAGTTCAGTGAATTCTACTGGATAAATACCAGTCTCTTCCTCAATAGAGTTCAGTGAATTCTACTAGATAAAGACAAGTCTCTTCCTCAATAGAGTTCAGTGAATTCTACTAGATAAAGACCAGTCTCTTCCTCAATAGAGTTCAGTGAATTCTACTGGATAAAGACCAGTCTCTTCCTCAATAGAGTTCAGTGAATTCTACTGGATAAAGACCAGTCTCTTCCTCAATAGAGTTCAGTGAATTCTACTAGATAAAGACAAGTCTCTTCCTCAATAGAGTTCAGTGAATTCTACTAGATAAAGACCAGTCTCTTCCTCAATAGAGTTCAGTGAATTCTAATGGATAAAGACCAGTCTCTTCCTCAATAGAGTTCAGTGAATTCTACTGGATAAAGACCAGTCTCTTCCTCAATATTCAGTGAATTCTACTAGATAAAGACCAGTCTCTTCCTCAATAGAGTTCAGTGAATTCTACTGGATAAAGACCAGTTTCTTCCTCAATAGAGTTCAGTGAATTCTACTGGATAAAGACCAGTCTCTTCCTCAATATTCAGTGAATTCTACTAGATAAAGACCAGTCTCTTCCTCAATAGAGTTCAGTGAATTCTACTGGATAAAGACCAGTCTCTTCCTCAATAGAGTTCAGTGAATTCTACTAGATAAAGACCAGTCTCTTCCTCAATAGAGTTCAGTGAATTCTACTAGATAAAGACCAGTCTCTTCCTCAATATTCAGTGAATTCTACTGGATAAAGACCAGTCTCTTCCTCAATAGAGTTCAGTGAATTCTACTAGATAAAGACCAGTCTCTTCCTCAATATTCTGTGAATTCTACTGGATAAACACCAGTCTCTTCCTCAATAGAGTTCAGTGAATTCTACTGGATAAAGACCAGTCTCTTCCTCAATAGAGGAAGGGAATTCTACTAGATAAAGACCAGTCTCTTCCTCAATTGAGGAAGTGAATTCTACTAGATAAAGACCAGTCTCTTCCTCAATTGAGGAAGTGAATTCTACTAGATAAAGACCAGTCTCTTCCTCAATAGAGTTCAGTGAATTCTACTAGATAAAGACCAGTCTCTTCCTCAATAGAGTTCAGTGAATTCTACTGGATAAAGACCAGTCTCTTCCTCAATAGAGTTCAGTGAATTCTACTGGATAAAGACCAGTCTCTTCCTCAATAGAGTTCAGTGAATTCTACTAGATAAAGACCAGTCTGTTCCTCAATATTCAGTGAATTCTACTGGATAAAGACCAGTCTCTTCCTCAATAGAGTTCAGTGAATTCTACTAGATAAAGACCAGTCTCTTCCTCAATAGAGTTCAGTGAATTCTACTGGATAAAGACCAGTCTCTTCCTCAATAGAGGAAGTGAATTCTACTGGATAAAGACCAGTCTCTTCCTCAATAGAGGAAGTGAATTCTACTGGATAAAGACCAGTCTCTTCCTCAATAGAGTTCAGTGAATTCTACTAGATAAAGACCAGTCTCTTCCTCAATAGAGTTCAGTGAATTCTACTAGATAAAGACCAGTCTCTTCCTCAATAGAGTTCAGTGAATTCTACTGGATAAAGACCAGTCTCTTCCTCAATAGAGTTCAGTGAATTCTACTAGATAAAGACAAGTCTCTTCCTCAATAGAGTTCAGTGAATTCTACTAGATAAAGACCAGTCTCTTCCTCAATAGAGTTCAGTGAATTCTACTGGATAAAGACCAGTCTCTTCCTCAATAGAGTTCAGTGAATTCTACTGGATAAAGACCAGTCTCTTCCTCAATAGAGTTCAGTGAATTCTACTAGATAAAGACAAGTCTCTTCCTCAATAGAGTTCAGTGAATTCTACTAGATAAAGACCAGTCTCTTCCTCAATAGAGTTCAGTGAATTCTAATGGATAAAGACCAGTCTCTTCCTCAATAGAGTTCAGTGAATTCTACTGGATAAAGACCAGTCTCTTCCTCAATATTCAGTGAATTCTACTAGATAAAGACCAGTCTCTTCCTCAATAGAGTTCAGTGAATTCTACTGGATAAAGACCAGTTTCTTCCTCAATAGAGTTCAGTGAATTCTACTGGATAAAGACCAGTCTCTTCCTCAATATTCAGTGAATTCTACTAGATAAAGACCAGTCTCTTCCTCAATAGAGTTCAGTGAATTC
>NW_022263387.1:42500-45000 GCF_002021735.2 Oncorhynchus kisutch | reverse complement strand
GTTGTGTCATCAGCAAACTTAATGATGGTGTTCTGCCTGGCCATGCAGTCATGAGTGAACAGGGAGTACAGGAGGGGACTGAGCACGCACCCCTGAGGGGCCCCCGCGTTGAAGATCAGCGTAGCGGATGTGTTGCTACCCCTGATGGGCCCCCGCGTTGAAGATCAGCGTAGCGGATGTGTTGCTACCTACCCTCCCCACCTGGGGGCGGCCCGTCAGGAAGTCCAGGATAGCTCAGTGCAAATGTTGCCTGTAGTCCATGGCTTCTGGTTGGGGTATGTACGTACAGTCACTGTGCGGATGACATCATCAATGCACCTATTGATGAAGCCGGTCACTGATGTGGTGTATTCATCAATGCTATCAGATAAACTCCGGAACATATTTGATTCTGTGCAAAACAGTCCTGTAGTTTAGCATCTGCTTCATCTGACACCTTTCTTATTGACCGAGTCACTGCTGCTTCCTGCTTTAGTTGTTGTTTGTAATATATTCAGGAGGATAGAGTTATGGTCAGATTTGCCAAATTGAGGGCGAGGGAGAGCTTTGTACACGTCTCTGTGTCATACTTTCAGTTAATCCACAGTATCAGTCATAGTTTCAGTTCATTCAATGTTTCAGTCCTAGTTTCAGTTCACTCATAGATTCACTTCAGTTATAGTTTCAGTCATAGTTTCAGTCATAGTTTCAGTCATAGTTTAAATCATAGTTTCACTTCAGTCATAGTTTCACTTCAGTCATAGTTTCAGTCATAGTTTAAATCATAGTTTCAGTTCAGTCATAGTTTCAGTTCAGTCATAGTTTCAGTCATAGTTTAAATCATAGTTTCAGTTCAGTCATAGTTTCAGTCATAGTTTAAATCATAGTTTCACTTCAGTCATAGTTTCAGTCATAGTTTCAGTTCAGTCATAGTTTCAGTTCAGTCATAGTATCAGTTCAGTCATAGTTTCAGTCATAGTTTCAGTCATAGTTTCAGTTCAGTCATAGTTTCAGTTCAGTCATAGATTCAGTTCAGTCATAGATTCAGTTAAGTCATAGTTTCAGTCATAGGGAGTATTCTAGATGTCATTCAGAGGTCAGATACATTTCTTATTGAATTAGTACCAGGGGCTTTGCCAAACAGACACACACCCGCACATGAGCATGTGAGAGAGAACGACAGAGAAAGAGGAGAGAGACAGAAGAACAGAGAGAGCGAGACAGACAGACAGACAGACAGACAGACAGACAGACAGACAGACAGACAGACAGACAGACAGACAGACAGGCAGACAGACAGACAGACAGACAGACAGACAGACAAATAGGCAGACAGACAGACAGACAGGGGGTGTCACCTCAAAGGCCTGGAAGCTGAGTCCTACGTTGTAGAGAGACAGACAGACAGACAGACAGACAGACAGACAGACAGACAGACAGACAGACAGACAGACAGACAGACAGACAGACAGACAGACAAATAGGCAGACAGACAGACAGACAGACAGACAGACAGGGGGTGTCACCTCAAAGGCCTGGAAGCTGAGTCCTACGTTGTAGAGAGACAGACAAACAGACAGACAGACAGACAGACAGACAGACAGACAGACAGACAGACAGACAGACAGACAGACAGGGGGTGTCACCTCAAAGGCCTGGAAGCTGAGTCCTACGTTGTAGAGAGACAGACAGACAGGCAGACAGACAGACAGACAGACAGACAGACAGGCAGACAGACAGACAGACAGACAGACAGACAGACAGACAGACAGACAGACAGACAGACAGACAGACAGACAGACAGGGGGTGTCACCTCAAAGGCCTGGAAGCTGAGTCCTACGTTGTAGAGAGACAGACAGGCAGACAGACAGACAGACAGACAGACAGACAGGGGTGTCACCTCAAAGGCCTGGAAGCTGAGTCCTACGTTGTAGAGAGACAGACAGACAGACAGACAGACAGACAGACAGACAGACAGACAGACAGACAGACAGACAGACAGGGGGTGTCACCTCAAAGGCCTGGAAGCTGAGTCCTACGTTGTAGAGAGACAGACAGGCAGGCAGACAGACAGACAGACAGGCAGACAGACAGACAGACAGACAGACAGACAGACAGGGGTGTCACCTCAAAGGCCTGGAAGCTGAGTCCTACGTTGTAGAGAGACAGACAGGCAGACAGACAGACAGACAGACAGACAGACAGACAGGGGGTGTCACCTCAAAGGCCTGGAAGCTGAGTCCTACGTTGTAGAGAGACAGACAGACAGGCAGACAGACAGACAGACAGACAGACAGACAGACAGACAGACAGACAGACAGACAGGGGGTGTCACCTCAAAGGCCTGGAAGCTGAGTCCTACGTTGTAGAGAGACAGACAGACAGACAGACAGACAGACAGGGGGTGTCACCTCAAAGGCCTGGAAGCTGAGTCCTACGTTGTAGAGAGACAGACAGGCAGACAGACAGACAGACAGACAGACAGGGGGTGTCACCTCAAAGGCCTGGAAGCTGAGTCCT
>NW_022263387.1:30000-35000 GCF_002021735.2 Oncorhynchus kisutch | reverse complement strand
TCCCATCTCTCTCTCTCTATCTTTACCATCTCTCTCTATCTTTACCATCTCTNTATCTTACCATCTCTCTCTATCTTTACCATCTCTACTTCCATCTCTCTCTCTATCTTTACCATCTCTACTTCCATCTCTCTCTATCTTTACCATCTCTCTCTATCTTTACCATCTCTCTCTATCTTTACCATCTCTCTCTATCTTTACCATCTCTACTTCCATCTCTCTCTCTCTATCTTTACCATCTCTACTCCCATCTCTCTCTATCTTTACCATCTCTCTCTATCTTTACCATCTCTACTCCCATCTCTCTCTCTATCTTTACCATCTCTACTCCCATCTCTCTCTCTCTATCTTTACCATCTCTCTCTATCTTTACCATCTCTCTCTATCTTTACCATCTCTACTTCCATCTCTCTCTCTCTATCTTTACCATCTCTCTCTATCTTTACCATCTCTACTCCCATCTCTCTATCTCTCTCTCTCTCTCTCTCTCTCTCTCTATCTTTACCATCTCTACTCCCATCTCTCTCTCTATCTTTACCATCTCTATTCCCATCTCTCTCTCTCTCTCTCTCTCTCTCTCTATCTTTACCATCTCTACTCCCATCTCTCTCTCTATCTTTACCATCTCTCTCTATCTTTACCATCTCTCTCTATCTTTACCATCTCTCTCATCTTACCATCTCTCTTATCTTTACCATCTCTACTTCCATCTCTCTTTCTCTCTATCTTACCATCTCTACTCCCATCTCTTCTCTATCTTACCATCCTCTCTATCTTACCATCTCTCTACTTACCATCTCTCTCTTCTCTATCTTCATCTCTCTCTATCTTTACCATCTCTACTTCCATCTCTCTCTCTCTATCTTTACCATCTCTCTCTATCTTTACCATCTCTACTCCCATCTCTCTCTCTCTCTATCTTTACCATCTCTCTATCTTTACCATCTCTACTCCCATCTCTATCTCTATCATTACCATCTCTCTCTATCTTTACCATCTCTACTCCCATCTCTTCTCTCTATCTTTACCATCTCTACTCCATCTCTCTCTATCTTACCATCTCTCTCTATCTTACCATCTCTACTCCATCTCTCTTCTCTATCTTTACCATCTCTACTCCCATCTCTCTCTCTCTATCTTTACCATCTCTCTCTATCTTTACCATCTCTACTTCCATCTCTCTCTCTCTATCTTTACCATCTCTACTCCCATCTCTCTCTCTCTATCTTTACCATCTCTACTCCCATCTCTCTCTCTCTCTATCTTTACCATCTCTATCTATCTTTACCATCTCTACTTCCATCGCTCTCTCTCTATCTTTACCATCTCTCTCTATCTTTACCATCTCTACTCCCATCTCTCTCTCTCTATCTTTACCATCTCTACTCCCATCTCTCTCTCTCTATCTTTACCATCTCTCTCTATCTTTACCATCTCTACTCCCATCTCTCTCTATCTATCTTTACCATCTCTACTCCCATCTCTCTCTCTATCTTTACCATCTCTCTCTATCTTTACCATCTCTACTTCCATCTCTATCTCTCTCTCTCTCTCTATCTTTACCATCTCTCTCTATCTTTACCATCTCTACTCCCATCTCTCTCTCTCTATCTTTACCATCTCTCTCTATCTTTACCATCTCTACTTCCATCTCTCTCTCTCTCTATCTTTACCATCTCTACTCCCATCTCTCTCTCTATCTTTACCATCTCTCTCTATCTTTACCATCTCTACTTCCATCTCTCTCTCTCTATCTTTACCATCTCTCTCTATCTTTACCATCTCTACTCCCATCTCTCTCTCTCTATCTTTACCATCTCTCTCTATCTTTACCATCTCTACTTCCATCCTCTCTCTCTATCTTTCATCTCTCTCTATCTTTACCATCTCTACTCCCATCTCTCTCTCTCTCTATCTTTACCATCTCTCTCTATCTTTACCATCTCTACTTCCATCTCTCTCTCTCTATCTTTACCATCTCTCTCTATCTTTACCATCTCTACTCCCATCTCTCTCTCTCTCTATCTTTACCATCTCTCTCTATCTTTACCATCTCTACTCCCATCTCTATCTCTATCTTTACCATCTCTCTCTATCTTTACCATCTCTACTCCCATCTCTCTCTCTATCTTTACCATCTCTACTCCCATCTCTCTCTCTATCTTTACCATCTCTACTTCCATCTCTCTCTCTCTATCTTTACCATCTCTACTTCCATCTCTCTCTATCTTTACCATCTCTCTCTATCTTTACCATCTCTATTCCCATCTCTCTCTCTCTATCTTTACCATCTCTCTCTATCTTTACCATCTCTACTCCCATCTCTCTCTCTCTCTATCTTTACCATCTCTCTCTATCTTTACCATCTCTACTCCCATCTCTCTCTATCTATCTTTACCATCTCTACTCCCATCTCTCTCTCTATCTTTACCATCTCTCTCTATCTTTACCATCTCTACTTCCATCTCTATCTCTCTCTCTCTCTCTATCTTTACCATCTCTCTCTATCTTTACCATCTCTACTCCCATCTCTCTCTCTCTCTCTCTCTATCTTTACCATCTCTACTCCCATCTCTCTCTCTATCTTTACCATCTCTACTCCCATCTCTATCTCTCTCTCTCTCTCTATCTTTACCATCTCTACTCCCATCTCTCTCTCTATCTTTACCATCTCTACTCCCATCTCTCTCTCTCTATCTTTACCATCTCTACTCCTATCTCTCTCTCTATCTTTACCATCTCTACTCCCATCTCTCTCTCTGTGTCTTTACCATCTCTACTCCCATCTCTCTCTATCTTTACCATCTCTACTCCCATCTCTCTCTCTCTATCTTTACCATCTCTACTCCCATCTCTCTCTCTATCTTTACCATCTCTACTCCCATCTATCTCTCTCTATCTCTCTCTATCTTTACCATCTCTACTCCCATCTCTCTCTCTTTCTTTACCATCTCCCTCTATCTTTACCATCTCTACTCCCATCTCTCTCTCTCTATCTTTACCATCTCTACTCCTATCTCTCTCTCTCTATCTTTACCATCTCTACTCCCATCTCTCTCTCTCTATCTTTACCATCTCTACTCCCATCTCTCTCTCTATCTTTACCATCTCTACTCCCATCTCTCTCTCTATCTTTACCATCTCTACTCCCATCTATCTCTCTCTATCTCTCTCTATCTTTACCATCTCTACTCCCATCTCTCTCTCTTTCTTTACCATCTCTCTCTATCTTTACCATCTCTACTCCCATCTCTCTCTCTATCTTTACCATCTCTACTCCCATCTCTCTCTCTCTATCTTTACCATCTCTACTCCCATCTCTCCCTCTATCTTTACCATCTCTACTCCCATCTCTCTCTCTATCTTTACCATCTCTACTCCCATCTCCCTCTCTCTCTCTCTATCTTTACCATCTATACTCCCATCTCCCTCTCTCTCTCTATCTTTATCACCTCTCTCTCTATCTTTCACCTCTACATCCATCTCTCTCTATCTTTACCATCTCTACTCCCATCTCCCTCTCTCTATCTTTCACCTCTACATCCATCGCTCTCTATCTTTACATCTCTCCCTCCATCTCTCTCTGTCTTTCACATCTCTTCATCCTATTTCTCCCTCCATCTCTCTCTCATCTCTTTCTCCATCTCTGTCTTAATATTTCGCTCCATCTCTCTCCATTTCTTCATATCTCCCGCCATCTCTCGCTCCACCTCTCTCCATCTCCCTATCCATCTCTCTCTCATCTCTCTCCATCTCCCTTTCCATCTCTCCCTCAATCTCTCCTCCATCTCTCCCAACATATCTCCCTCCATCTCTCCTCCATCTCTCCCTCCATCTCTCGTTCCATATCTCCCTCCAACTCTCTTTCCTTCTCTCCCTCCATCTCTCTCGTAGTGAGATGAGTCACATGTGCCGTCCTCTCCCATCATGCATGATGTTTTTACCCAGAGTGCCCTAGGGCCCGGCTCATCTGTCAGTTGTCACATATGATCTCATAAGGACTACAGCTGGGTTCACCACACACACACACACACACACACATACACACGCATGCAAGTATGCACACACACACACACACACACACACACACGCATGAATGCTCACTCACACACATCTTATACACAGACATCAGGACAGTATGAATGCTGACTCACACACACATCTTATACACAGACATCAGGAGATGTTGAGCCGAAGTTGCTTCAATAGACTGTCAGAATAGAATGTCAGAATAGAATGTTACAATAGATTGTTACAATAGATTGTTACAATAGAATGTTACAACAGAATGTCACAATAAAATGAATAAAATTTTTTATTCTAACATACTATTCTAACATTCTATTCTAACATTCTATTCTGACATACTATTGCAACATTTTATTCTAAAATTATATTCTAACATTCTATTTTGACATTCTATTGCAACATTTATTTTCTAAAATTCTATTCTAACATTCTATTCTGACATTTTATTCTGACATTCTATTGTAACATTCTATTGTAACATTTTATTCTAACATTTTATTCTAACATTCTATAGTAACATTATATAGTAACATTCTGTTGCAACATTATATTGTAACATTCTACTGTAATATTATATTGTAATATTATATTGTAACATTATATTGTAACATTATATTGTAACATTATATTCTAGCATTCTATTCTGACATTATATTGTAACATTCAACTGTAACATTATATTCTAACATTCTACTGTAATATTCTATTGTAACATTATTTTGTAACATTATATTCTAGCATTCTATTCTGACATTCGACTGTAACATTCTATTCTAACATTCTATTCTAACATTTTTTTCAAATATTCTATTCTGACATTCTACTGTAACATTCCATTCTGACATTCTACTGTAACATTCTATTCTAACATTTTATTCTGACATTCTATTGTAACATTCTATTGTAACATTCTACTGTAACATGATATTCTAACATGATATTCTAACGTTATACTGTAACATTCTATTGTA
>NW_022263387.1:22500-25000 GCF_002021735.2 Oncorhynchus kisutch | reverse complement strand
ACACACAGATAGAGACACACAGATATAGACACACACAGATAGAGACACACAGATAGAGACACACAGATAGAGACACTCAGATAGAGACACACAGATAGAGACACACAGATAGAGACACTCAGATAGAGACACACAGATAGAGACACACAGATAGAGACACTCAGATAGAGACACACAGATAGAGACACTGAGATAGAGAAACACAGATAGAGACACACAGATAGAGACACTCAGATGGAAACACAGATAGAGACACACAGATAGAGACACTCAGATAGAGACACACAGATAGAGACACACAGATAGAGACACACAGATAGACACACACAGATAGAGACACACAGATAGAGACACACAGATCCTTTTGGGTTGCATCACTGCCTGTCCGTCCCTGTGTTACCTGGTTGTATGTTGTCTCTGATGATGGTGACGTGATCGTCTCGGTCGGGCCGGGTGTGTTCATGCCAGAACCCGATCACGTGACCCAACTCATGAACCACGATGCCAAACTTATCACAGTTCTTCCCTATCGATATCGCCTGAGGACCATTACCACGACGACCCACGTAGGAGCAACAGCTGGATAGAGAGGGACAAAGAGAGAAAGAGGGACAAAGAGAGAAAGAGGGACAAAGACAGGGAGAGAGAGAGAGAGAAAGAGAGAGAAAGACAGAATCAGAGAGAGACAGAATCACAGCTGTCAGCTGCCTGGCTCTGAGGGGAAACACACACGCACACTCAACCTGATTCAAAACACACACTTACAGCAAACACACACACTCATTCTGACAGGACCATACACACACACACACACACACACACACACACACACACACACACACACACACACACACACACACACACACACACACACACACACACTCATTCTGACAGGACCATACACACACACACACACACACACACACACACACACACACACACACACACACACACACACACACACACACACACACACACACACACACACACACACACACACACACACACACACACTCATTCTGACAGGACCATACACACACACACACACACACACACACACACTCATTCTGACAGGACCATACACACACACACACACACACACACACACACACACTCATTCTGACAGGACCATACACACACACACACACACACACACACACACACACACACACACACACACACACACACACACACACACACACACACACACACGTGACTCATTTCAGGAAACTAGGCTTATGTCCAGCTTCAGAGGCATTTGAACACATTTTTGCCAGAAACTTCTTCCGGAACACATTTCACGTGCCTTAATAACAAACGTCTATGACGCGTGCTACATGGCAGACCAATCACAACTCATCTCTCTGCATGTCCAGCCCACTCATTATCTCAGCCAATCATGGCTAGCGGGAAGGTTGCTAACTTTTTCTGTGGCTAAACAAACTAGGCTCATAATTTAACAATTGTATTTGTATTTACAGACGGCATAGATGGTTGTTATTAAGGCACATGAAAGGTCACATGTTCCAGAAAGCATTTCACTACCGTACTCACTCTGTTACAGGTTCAGTCATATTAGTACGATAGGTGTTGTTTTACAGGGTCAGTCATAGCAGTACGATAGGTGTTGTTGTACAGGGTCAGTCATAGTAGCATGATAGGTGTTGTTTTACAGGGTCAGTCATAGTAGTATGATAGGTGTTGTTTTACAGGGTCAGTCATAGTAGTATGATAGGTGTTGTTTTACAGGGTCAGTCATAGTAGTACGATAGAAGGGCACATCGACAGATTTTTCACCTTGTCTTCTCGGGAATTCGAACCAGCGAACTTTTACGGTAACTGGCCCAACGCTCTGACCGTTAGGCTACCCTGCCGCCCCTTTACGGTAACTGGCCCAGCGCTCTGACCGTTAGGCTACCCTGCCGCCCCTTTACGGTACCTGGCCCAGCGCTCTGACCGTTAGGCTACCCTGCCACCCCTTTACGGTAACTGGCCCAGCGCTCTGACCGTTAGGCTACCCTGCCGCCCCTTTACGGTAACTGGCCCAGCGCTCTGACCGTTAGGCTACCCTGCCGCCCCTTTACGGTAACTGGCCCAGCGCTCTGACCGTTAGGCTACCCTGCCGCCCCTTTATGGTAACTGGCCCAGCGCTCTGACCGTTAGGCTACCCTGCCGCCCCTTTACGGTAACTGGCCCAGTGCTCTGACCGTTAGGCTACCCTGCCTCCCCTTTACGGTAACTGGCCCAGCGCTCTGACCGTTAGGCTACCCTGCCGCCCCTTTACGGTAACTGGCCCAGCGCTCTGACCGTTAGGCTAACCTGCCGCCCCTTTACGGTAACTGGCCCAGCGCTCTGACCGTTAGGCTACCCTGCCGCCCCTTTACGGTAACTGGCCCAGCGCTCTGACCGTTAGGCTAACCTGCCGCCCCTTTACGGTAACTGGCCCAGCGCTCTGACCGTTAGGCTAACCTGCCGCCCCTTTACGGTAACTGGCCCAACG
>NW_022263387.1:15000-17500 GCF_002021735.2 Oncorhynchus kisutch | reverse complement strand
CTTCCCTCTGCAGAGTGTCTGGTCCAACCTGCTCCTCTTCCCTCTGCAGAGTGTCTGGTCCAACCTGCTCCTCTTCTCTCTGCAGAGTGTCTGGTCCAACCTGCTCCTCTTCCCTCTGCAGAGTGTCTGGTCCAACCTGCTCCTCTTCCCTCTGCAGAGTGTCTGGTCCAACCTGCTCCTCTTCCCTCTGCAGAGTGTCTGGTCCAACCTGCTCCTCTTCCCTCTGCAGAGTGTCTGGTCCAACCTGCTCCTCTTCCCTCTGTAGAGTGTCTGGTCCAACCTGCTCCTCTTCCCTCTGCAGAGTGTCTGGTCCAACCTGCTCCTCTTCCCTCTGCAGAGTGTCTGGTCCAACCTGCTCCTCTTCCCTCTGCAGAGTGTCTGGTCCAAACTGCTCCTCTTCCCTCTGCAGAGTGTCTGGTCCAACCTGCTCCTCTTCCCTCTGCAGAGTGTCTGGTCCAACCTGCTCCTCTTCCCTCTGCAGAGTGTCTGGTCCAGGCTGCTCCTCTTCCCTCTGCAGAGTGTCTGGTCCAGGCTGCTCCTCTTCCCTCTGCAGAGTGTCTGGTCCAGGCTGCTCCTCTTCCCTCTGCAGAGTGTCTGGTCCAGGCTGCTCCTCTTCCCTCTGCAGAGTGTCTGGTCCAACCTGCTCCTCTTCTCTCTGCAGAGTGTCTGGTCCAACCTGCTCCTCTTCCCTCTGCAGAGTGTCTGGTCCAACCTGCTCCTCTTCCCTCTGCAGAGTGTCTGGTCCAGGCTGCTCCTCTTCCCTCTGCAGAGTGTCTGGTCCAACCTGCTCCCTCTCCGCCTGGCTGTCAGCGGCAGCTCAACAATCCCCAACCGGTTCTCTCAATCGACCTCCACACCCAATCTACTCACACACTCACATGACTCATACATACACACTGTCCCTCTCTCCCCTTTCCTTGGCCTCTATTTCTTACATCTCTCAGAGAAAATGACCATTTTCAGTGGTATTTCTTTACTGAACTCTGGAGAAAACTAACATTGTCGCTGGGTGAGAACATCTGACGATATGCTCTCCCATCCATGAAACATTTTGTCTGCGGGAACTCGCTCTTTTTCACTCCGTCCACTCGTCCAAGTGCCGATGCATTTGTGGCATGATGGGAACAGTACAAACTTGTGTCTCTACCAAAGTCTAATGGTTTGACTGTTTTGTATTGTCTGGAAACTCACTTGTAGAATTCGCTTGCGGTAGTTCTCTTAAAAAAGAGAAGCCGTACAAGGTTATTAAACCGAGGAGCCGGGTTATTCTTCCGTTGTTGATATCAGGTAATGTGCAACCTAACCCTGGCCCCGATATGCAATGTCTCCAAACCCCTGCAACCTAACCCTGATATGTCTCCAAACCCCTGCAACCTAACCCTGATATGTCTTCAAACCCCCTGCAACCTAACCCTGGCCCTGATATGTGTCCAAACCTCCTGCAACCTAACCCTGATATGTGTCCAAACCCCCTGCAACCTAACCCTGGCCCTGATATGTCTCCAAACCCCCTGCAACCTAACCCTGATATGCAATGTCTCCAAACCCCCTGCAACCTAACCCTGGCCCTGATATGCAATGTCTCCAAACCCCCTGCAACCTAACCCTGATATGTCTCCAAACCCCCTGCAACCTAACCCTGATATGTCTCCAAACCCCCTGCAACCTAACCCTGATATGTCTCCAAACCCCCTGCAACCTAACCCTGGCCCTGATATGCAATGTCTCCAAACCCCCTGCAACCTAACCCTGATATGTCTCCAAACCCCCTGCAACCTAACCCTGATATGTCTCCAAACCCCCTGCAACCTAACCCTGATATGTCTCCAAACCCCCTGCAACCTAACCCTGATATGTCTCCAAACCCCCTGCAACCTAACCCTGATATGTCTCCAAACACCCTGCAACCTAACCCTGATATGTCTCCAAACCCCCTGCAACCTAACCCTGGCCCTGATATACAATGTCTCCAAACCCCCTGCAACCTAACCCTGATATGTCTCCAAACCCCCTGCAACCTAACCCTGATATGTCTCCAAACCCCCTGCAACCTAACCCTGATATGTCTCCAAACCCCCTGCAACCTAACCCTGGCCCTGATATACAATGTCTCCAAACCCCCTGCAACCTAACCCTGATATGTCTCCAAACCCCCTGCAACCTAACCCTGATATGTCTCCAAACCCCCTGCAACCTAACCCTGGCCCTGATATGCAATGTCTCCAAACCCCTGCAACCTAACCCTGATATGTCTCCAAACCCCCTGCAACCTAACCCTGGCCCTGATATGTCTCCAAACCCCCTGCAACCTAACCCTGGCCCTGATATGTCTCCAAATCCCCTGCAACCTAACCCTGATATGCAATGTCTCCAAACCCCTGCAACCTAACCCTGATATGTCTCCATACCCCCTGCAACCTAACCCTGGCCCTGATATGTCTCCATACCCCCTGCAACCTAACCCTGGCCCTGATATGTCTCCATACCCCCTGCAACCTAA
>NW_022263387.1:0-10000 GCF_002021735.2 Oncorhynchus kisutch | reverse complement strand
TATTATCTCCATCATCCCCATCATTTCTATTGTCTCCAACAGCTCCATCAGCCCCATCATACTCATCATCCCACAAGCACCATCATCCCCATCATCTCCATCAACCCCATCATCTCATCATCCCCATCATCTCCATCATCATCCCCATCATTCCCATCATTACCATCATCCCCATCATGTCCATTAGCTCTGACAAATTGAAAACCCTAGTCATTGGCGACTCCATTACCCGCAGTATTAGACTTAAAACGAATCATCCAGCGATCATACAGTTTACCAGGGGGCAGGGCTACCGACGTTAAGGCTAATCTGAAGATGGTGCTGGCTAAAGCTAAAACTGGGGCAGGGCTACCGACGTTAAGACTAATCTGAAGATGGTGCTGGCTAAAGCTAAAACTGGGGCAGGGCTACCGACGTTAAGGCTAACCTGAAGATGGTGCTGGCTAAAGCTAAAACTGGGGCAGGGCCACCGACGTTAAGGCTAACCTGAAGATGGTGCTGGCTAAAGCTAAAACTGGGGCAGGGCTACCGACGTTAAGGCTAACCTGAAGATGGTGCTGGCTAAAGCTAAAACTGGGGCAGGGCTACCGACGTTAAGGCTAACCTGAAGGTGGTGCTGGCTGGAGTGATGAGCTCTACAGCAGAGTCTCTGGCCCCCTCCCAGTTAGGGGGAGTGATGAGCTCTACAACAGAGTCTCTGGCCCCCTCCCAGTTAGGGGGAGTGATGAGCTCTACAGCAGAGTCTCTGGCCCCCTCCCTGTTAGGGGGAGTGATGAGCTCTACAACAGAGTCTCTGGCCCCCTCCCAGTTAGGGGGAGTGATGAGCTCTACAGCAGAGTCTCACAACTCAATCGCTGGTTGAAAACTGTTTTCTGCCCCTCAAAAGATAGAATTTGTAGATAATTGGCCCTCTTTCTGGGACTCACCCACAAACAGGACCAAGCCTGGCCTGTTGAGGAGTGTGACGGACTCCATCCTAGCTGGAGGGGTGCTCTCATCTTATCTACCAACATAGACAGGGCTCTAACTCCTCTAGCTCCACAATGAAATAGGGTGCAGGCCAGGCAGCAGGCTGTTAGCCAGCCTGCCAGCATAGTGGAGTCTGCCATTAGCACAGTCAGTGTCGTCAGCTCAGCTATCCCCATTGAGACCGTGTCTGGGCCTCGATCGAGGTCGGGCAAAACTAAACATGGCGGTGTTCGCTTAAGCAATCTCACTGGAATAAAGACCTCCTCTATTCCTGCCATTATTGAAAGAGATTGTGATAGCTCACATATCAAAGTAGGGCTACTTAATGTTAGATCCCTCACTTCCAAGGCAGTTGTAGTCAGCTCAGCTACCCCCATTGAGACTGTGTCTGTGCCTCGATCCAGGGCAAAACTAAACATGACGGTGTTCGCTTAAGCAATCTCACTGGAATAAAGACCTCCTCTATTCCTGCCATTATTGAAAGAGATTGTGATAGCTCACATATCAAAGTAGGGCTACTTAATGTTAGATCCCTCACTTCCAAGGCAGTTGTAGTCAATGAACTAATCACTGATCATAATCTTGATGTGATTGGCCTGACTGAAACATGGCTTAAGCCTGATGAATTTACTGTGTTAAATGAGGCCTCTCCCCCTGGTTACGCTAGTGACCATATCCCCTGCGCATCCAGTAAAGGCGGAGGTGTTGCTAACATTTACAAATGTCAATAAAAAATAAATAATAATAACTGAGTTTTCGTCTTTTGAAATGTATGCATCCTACTCAATCACTTTTTATAGCTACTGTTTACAGGCCTCCTGGGCCATATACAGCGTTTCTCACTGAGTTCCCTGAATTTCTATCTGACTTTGTAGTCATGGCAGATAATATTCTAATCTTTGGTGACTTTAATATTCACATGGAAAAGTCCACAGACCCACTCCAAAAGGCTTTCGGGGCCATCATCGCCTCAGTCGGTTTTGTCCAACATGTCTCTGGACCTACTCACTGCCACAGTCATACTCTGGACCTAGTATTGTCCTGTGGAATAAATATTGTGGATCTTAATGTTTTTCCTCATAATCGTGGACTATCGGACCACCATTTTATTACGTTTGCAATCGCAACAAATAATCTGCTCAGACCCAAACCAGGGAGCATCAAAAGTCGTGCTGTAAATTCTCGGACAACCCAAAGATTCTTAGATGCCCTTCCAGACTCCCTCCACCTACAAAAGGACGTCAGAGTACAAACATCAGTTAACCACCTAACTGAGGAACTAAATTTAAACGTGCGTAATACCCTAGATGCAGTCGCACTCCTAAAAACAAAAAACATCTGTCATAAGAAACTAGCTCCCTGGTATACAGAAAATACCTGAGCTCTGAAGCTTCCAGAAAACTGGAACAGAAATGCTGCTCCTCCAAACTGGAAGTCTTCCGACTAGCTTGGAAAGACAGTACCGTGCAGTATCAAAGAGCCCTCACTGCTGCTCCACCAAACTGGAAGTCTTCCGACTAGCTTGGAGAGACAGTACCGTGCAGTATCAAAGAGCCCTTACTGCTGCTCCACCAAACTGGAAGTCTTCTGACCAGCTTGGAAAGACAGAACCGTATCGAAGAGCCCTCATTGCTGCTCCACCAAACTGGAAGTCTTCTGACCAGCTTGGAAAGACAGAACCGTATCAAAGAGCCCTCACTGCTGCTCCACCAAACTGGAAGTCTTCTGACTAGCTTGGAAAGACATTACCGTGCAGTATCAAAGAGCCCTCACTGCTGCTCCACCAAACTGGAAGTCTTCCGACTAGCTTGGAAAGACAGTACCGTTTCATATCGAAGAGCCCTCACTGCTGCTCCACCAAACTGGATGTCTTCTGACTAGCTTGGAAAGACAGTACCGTGCAGTATCGAAGAGCCCTTACTGCTACTCCATCATCCTATTCCTACAACTTAATTGAGGAGAATAAGAACAATCCGAAATTCCTTTTTGATACTGTCACAAAGCTAACTAAAAAGCAGCATTCCCCAAGTGAGGATGGCTTTCACTTCAGCAGTGATGAACTTATGTTTTGATGAAAAGATCATGATCATTAGAAAGCAAATTACGGACTCCTCTTTGAATCTGCATATTTCTCCAAGGCTCAGTTGTCCTGAGTCTGCACAACACTGCCAGGACCTAGGATCAAGGGAGACACTCAAGTTTTTTAATACGATATCTCTATATCTATATCTGAGACTGCCCTTGTGAATGTGGTAAATTACCTTTTAATGGCGTTAGACCAAGGCTCTGCATATGTCCTCATGCTCCTAGACTTTAGTGCTGCTTTTGATACCATCGATCACCACATTCTTTTGGAGTGTTTTGGAAACCCAAATTGGTCTACACGGACAAGTTCTGGCCTGGTTTAGATCTTATCTATCGGAAAGATATCAGTTTGTCTCTGTGGATGGTTTGTCCTCTGACAAATCAATTGTACGTTTCGGTGTTCCTCAAGGTTCCGTTTTAGGACCACTATTGTTTTCACTATATATTTTACCTCTTGGGGATGTCATTCGGAATCATAATGTCAACTTTCACTGGTATGCAGACGATACGCATTTCGATGAAACATGGTGAAGATTGCTGGAAGCCTGTGTCTCTCAGACAAATGTTTTACATTTAACTCGGACAAAACAGAGATGCTAGTTCTAGGCCCTAGAAACAAAGAGATCTGCTGTTGGATCTGACAATTAATATGAATGGTTGTAAACCCACAACAGTAAACCCACAACAGCATAGAACCCACAACAGTAAACAGTAAATCATCATCATCACCACCATCATGGACTCTCTACACTCCCCATCTTTCTCATGCATCAGCAGAGTCCATTACTGACCCAGATTACTCCTTTACTGTTCTAACACACACACACACACACACACACACACACACACACACACACACACACACACACACACACACCACACACACACACACACACACACACACACCACACCACAACACACACACAGCCTCCACGCTTGTCTTAAGATGGTCTGATATGAGGTGATGTTTAAGCCTTTTGGCGGGTCCCATACTCCCCTTCCTCTCTCTCTCCCCTTCCTCTCTCCCTCACTCTCCGATCTCTCACACAGAACATTTAGGCGATAAAGACGGTTAACTGATTGGCATAGCATGGCTGTAGGTTTCTATGAGTCTTTTGTACGATCGCAAACGCTAACGAGGGCCTAGCCATACCATAAATCCACCCCCCCCCAACCGTTGCGTGAGCTCGCGTGCTACAAGGAGGGATGATAGAAGCCAAATATTTTTTCAGTAGCAGATTCCTCTCTGTTGTGAAGCTGTGCCACGAAAGAGGTGTGTGTCTGTGTGTACCAACACACCAGTGACATCTAGCTGGCTGTGCCACGGGGTTATAAATCATCAGGGCCCAGGTGTAGAGCACGCATCCCTTCCCATTATTCAGGGCTTTTGCATTGTGAAACTTCTCTGTTTGCTAAACCTTGTAACGTTGTAAGTAGGTTTATACGAGGCGATGGAACTCGTTTCTTACAGAAGCTTTGTTCAGTGAACTTCTGATTTTTTGATTCTAATTCCTTTCTTTCATCTTGATATTGTTTGTTGATCAATTTCACTTGCTGCCTGTCAAATTAGTCATTCAAGCTGTGATAGAGACAGGCCTATAGACTGTGAGCTTGTGATAGAAGAACACAGCCTATGACTGTGGACTGTGATAGGAACCGCCGATGACTAGTGAAGGATGAACAAGCCATTAGACTGTGAGCTGTGATAGAGAACAGCCTATAGACTGTGAGCGTTGTGGATAAGAAACGGCCCTATAGAACTGTGAGCGTGATAGAGAAAGGCCTATAGCTGTGATGCTGACCTATAGCTGTGAGCTTGATAGAGAACAGGCCTATAGACTGTGAGCTGATATGAGAAACAGCCTATAGACTGTGAGCTGGTGATAGAAACAGCCTATATAGACTGTGAGCTGTGATAGAGAAAACAGCCTATAGACTGTGAGGCTGTGATAGAGAACGGCCTATAGACTGTAGCTGTGATAGAGAACGCCTATAGACTGTGAGCTGTGATAGAGAACGGCCTATAGGACTGTGAGCTGGTGATAGAGAACGGACTATACGACTGTGAGCTGTGATAGAGAACAGACTATAGACTGTGAGCTGTGATAGAGAGCGCCTATAGACTGTGAGCTGTGATAGAGAGACGGCCTATAGGCTGTGAGCTGTGATAGAGAACGCTATAGACTGTGAGCTGTGATAGAGAACCGGCCTATAGAGCCTGTGATAGAGAACAGCCTATAGACGTCGCTGTGATAGAGAACAGCCTATAGACGGTGATCGATATGATTGATAGAGAAACGGCCTATAGACTGTGAGCTGTGATAGAGAACAGCCTGTAGACTGTGAGCTGTGATAGAGAACAGCCTATAGACTGTGAGCTGTGATAGAGAACAGTCTATGATGACTGTGATAGAGAACAGCCTATAGACTGTGAGCTGTGATAGAGAACGGCTATAGACTGTGATAGAGAACAGCCTATAGACTGTGAGCTGTGATAGAAACAGACTATAGACTGTGAGCTGTGATAGAGAACAGCCTATAGACTGTGAGCTGTGATAGAGAACGGCCTATAGGCTGTGAGCTGTGATAGAGAACGGGCCTATAGACTAGCTGTGATAGAGAACAGCCTATAGACTGTGAGCTGTGATAGAGAACAGCCTATAGACTGTGAGCTGTGATAGAAGAACGGCTATGACTGTGATAGAGAACGGCCTATAGACTGTGAGCTGTGATAGAGAACAGCCTATAGACTGTGAGCTGTGATAGAGAACAGCCTATAGACTGTGAGCTGTGATAGAGAACAGCCTATAGACTGTGAGCTGTGATAGAGAACAGCCTATAGACTGTGAGCTGTGATAGAGAACAGCTATAGACTGTGATAGAGAACAGCCTAAGACTGTGAGCTGTGATAGAGAAACAGCCTATAGACTGTGAGCTGTGATAGAGAACAGTCTATAGACTGTGAGCTGTGATAGAGAACGGCCTATAGACTGTGAGCTGTGATAGAGAACAGCCTATAGACTGTGAGCTGTGATAGAGAACGTCCTCTATAGACTGTGAGCTGTGATAGAGAACAGCCTATAGACTGTGATAGAGAACGGCCTATAGACTGTGAGCTGTGATAGAGAACGGCCTATAGACTGTGAGCTGTGATAGAGAACAGCCTATAGACTGTGATAGAGAACAGCCTATAGACTGTGATAGAGAACAGCCTATAGACTGTGAGCTGTGATAGAGAACAGCCTACAGACTGTGAGCTGTGATAGAGAACAGCCTATAGACTGTGAGCTGTGATAGAGAACGGCCTATAGACTGTGAGCTGTGATAGAGAACGGCCTATAGACTGTGATAGAGAACAGCCTATAGACTGTGATAGAGAACAGCCTATAGACTGTGAGCTGTGATAGAGAACGGCCTATAGACTGTGAGCTGTGATAGAGAACAGCCTATAGACTGTGATAGAGAACAGCCTATAGACTGTGAGCTGGGATAGAGAACAGCCTATAGACTGTGAGCTGTGATAGAGAACGGCCTATAGACTGTGAGCTGTGATAGAGAACGGCTTATAGACTGTGAGCTGTGATAGAGAACAGCCTATAGACTGTGATAGAGAACAGCCTATAGACTGTGAGCTGTGATAGAGAACAGCCTATAGACTGTGATAGAGAACAGCCTATAGACTGTGAGCTGTGATAGAGAACAGCCTATAGACTGTGATAGAGAACGGCCTATAGACTGTGAGCTGTGATAGAGAACAGCCTATAGACTGTGAGCTGTGATAGAGAACGGCCTATAGACTGTGAGCTGTGATAGAGAACAGCCTATAGACTGTGAGCTGTGATAGAGAACGGCCTATAGACTGTGAGCTGTGATAGAGAACAGCCTATAGACTGTGAGCTGTGATAGAGAATGGCCCATAGACTGTGAGCTATGATAGAGAATGGCCCATAGACTGCTATTCGTCACATGTGCCAAGTACAACAACCTCACAGTGAAATGCTGACTGCCCAGCCCTTAAAACCTCTTTGTATTTTCACGTCCGGATGAAAAGCGTGCCCAAAATAAACTGCCTGCTACTCAGGCCCAGAAGCTAGGATATGAATATAATTGGTAGATTTAGATAGAAAACACTCTAAAGTTTCTAAAACTGATAATGTCTGTGAGTATAACAGAACTTATTTGGCAGGTGAAACCCAGAGGACAAACCATCCAGGAAAAAAACGTTTTGAGGACACTGTGTTTTCAATTGGGTTTCTATGGAATGAGGAACCTGGTTGCAGTTCCTATGGCTTCCACTAGATGTCAACAGTCTTTAGAAATTGGTTGATATATTTCCTTTAAGAAATGAAGAAGTACGGCTGTACTTTCTAAGTGTCAAGCCAAGTGGACTCTAATGTTTGGTGAGTGTGACCTGGTGATTGTGACCTGGTGAGTGTGACCTGGTGCGCGTGATCCTGGTGAGTGTGACCTGGTGAGTGTGAGCAGGTGAGTGTGACCTGGTGAGTGTGACCAGGTGAGTGTGACCTGGTGAGTGTGACCTGGTGAGTGTGACCAGGTGAGTGTGACCTGGTGAGTGTGACCTGGTGAGTGTGATCCTGGTGAGTGTGACCAGGTGAGTGTGACCAGGTGAGTGTGACCTGGTGAGTGTGACCAGGTGAGTGTGACCTGGTGAGTGTGACCAGGTGAGTGTGACCTGGTGAGTGTGACCAGGTGAGTGTGACCTGGTGAGTGTGACCTGGTGAGTGTGACCTGGTGAGTGTGACCTGGTGAGTGTGACCTGGAGCTCGCTCCACTTTGATTTTATCTGCTATTGAACACAGAATATTTCGTATTAAATTGTATCGATTATTTACGTTTTAGGATTTTAGGATACCTAAAGTTGGATTAGGAATGTTGTTTCAAATGTTTGGACCAAGTTTACAGGTAACTTATTAGGTCATTTGTAGTCATGTTGGACCGGTGTATTTCTGAATCAAACGCGACAAAATAAATGGACATTTTGGGGATATAAAGAAGGAATTTATCGAACATAAGGACCATTTGTGATGTTTATGGGACATATGGAGTGCCAACAGAAGCGATCTTCAAAGGTAAGGATTATATCGCTATTTCTGACTTTCGTGACGCACCTGCTTGGTTGAAATATGATTTTCATGTGTTTGTATGATGGGGTGCTATCCTCAGATAATCGCAAGGTTTGCTTTCGCTGTAAAGCCTATTTGAAATCTGACACCTTGGCTGGAGTAACAAGAAGTTAAGCTTTATTTTGGTGTATTACACTTGTGATTTTATTAAAGTTAAATATATGCAATAATTTAATTTGAATTTCACGCTCTGCAATTTCACCGGATGTTGTCGAAACGTTCCGCTAGCGGAACCCCTAGCCGTAACAGGATTTATCCAACAGGTGTAGACCTCACAGTGAAATGCAGACTGACTAGCCCTTAACCAACAGGTGTAGACCTCACAGTGAAATGCAGACTGACTAGCCCTTAACCAACAGGTGTAGACCTCACAGTGAAAATGCCGACTGACTAGCCCTTAACCAACAGGTGTAGACCTCTACAGTGAATGCAGACTTGACTAGCCGCTACCCAGCAGGTGTAGACCTCACAGTGAAATGCAGACTGACCAGCCCTTAACCAACAGGTGTAGACCTCACAGTGAAATGCAGACTGACCAGCCCTTAACCAACAGGTGTAGACCTCACAGTGAAATGCAGACTGACTAGCCCTTAACCAACAGGTGTAGACCTCACAGTGAAATGCAGACTGACTAGCCCTTAACCAACAGGTGTAGACCTCACAGTGAAATGCAGACTGACTAGCCCTTAACCAACAGGTGTAGACCTCACAGTGAAATGCAGACTGACTAGCCCTTAACCAACAGGTGCAGACCTCACAGTGAAATGCAGACTGACTAGCCCTTAACCAACAGGTGTAGACCTCACAGTGAAATGCAGACTGACTAGCCCTTAACCAACAGGTGTAGACCTCACAGTGAAATGCAGACTGACTAGCCCTTAACCAACAGGTGTAGACCTCACAGTGAAATGCAGACTGACTAGCCCTAACCAACAGGTGTAGACCTCACAGTGAAATGCAAACTGACTAGTCCTTAACCAACAGGTGTAGACCTCACAGTGAAATGCAGACTGAACTAGCCTTAACCAACAGGTGTAGACCTCACAGTGAAATGCAGACTGACTAGCCCTTAACCAACAGGTGTAGACCTCACAGTGCAAATGCAGACTGACTAGCCCTTAACCAACACGGTGTAGACCTCACAGTGAATGCAGACTGACTAGTCCTTAACCAACAGGTGTAGACCTCACAGTGAAATGCAGACTGACTAGCCCTTAACCAACAGGTGTAGACCTCACAGTGAAATGCAGACTGACTAGCCCTTGAACCAACGGTGTAGACCCTCACCCAGTGAAATGCAGACTCTAGCCTTAACCAACCGGTGTAGACATCACAGTAGCAATACAGACTGATAGCCCTAACCAACAGGTGTAGCCTCACAGTGTGAAAGCAGACTGACAGCCCTTAACCAAAAGGTGTAGACCTCACAGTGAAATGCAGACTGACTAGCCCTTAACCAACAGGTGTAGACCTCACAGTGAAATGCGAATGACTAGCCCTTAACCAACAGTGTAGACCTCACAGTGCCTGCAGACTGACTAGCCTAAACAACAGGTGTAGACCTCACGTGGAAATGCAGACTGACTAGCCCTTAACCAACAGGTGTGTAGACCTCACAGTGAAATGCAGACCTGACTAGCCCTTAACCAAAAACAGGAATTGTAGACCTTCACAGGTGAAATTGATGGATTGACTAGCCCTTAACAACAGGTGTAGACCTCACAGTGAAAGGCCAGATGGAATAGCCCTGAACAAACAGGTGTAGACCTCACAGTGAAATGCAGACTGACTAGCCCTTAACC
>NW_022263386.1:0-59248 GCF_002021735.2 Oncorhynchus kisutch | reverse complement strand
TTGCAACTTGCTGAAAACTGTCCACGGCGTTCATTTCATCTCAACCTAGACCAAAGCCACAGCGCAAAAATTGGACATCCAGAGTGCATCAAACATGATTAAGAGCTTGTTTATGGAAAAGTGCTTATTTCTGCATTTCAATGTTGCAACTTGCTGAAAACTGTCCACGGCGTTCATTCATCTCACAACCTAGAAGCACAGCACAGCAAAAATTGGACATCCAGAGTGCATCAAACATGATTTAGAGCTGTTTATGGAAAGTGCTTATTTCTGCATTTCAATGTTGCAACTTGCTGAAAACTATCACGGTGGTCATTTAATCTCAACTAGAGACAGCAAAGCAAAATTGGACATTCCAGAGGGCATCAAACATGATTTAGAGCTTGTTTATGGAAAAGTGCTTATTTCTGCATTTCATGTTTGCAACTTGCTGAAAACTGTCCACGGCGTTCATTTCATCTCAACCTAGACACAGCACAGCAAAAATTGACATCCAGAGTGCATCAAACATGATTAGAGCTTGTTTTATGGAAAAGTGCTTATTTCTGCATTTCAATGTTGCAACTAGCTGAAATACTATCCACGGTGTTCATTTAATCTCAACTAGGACCGCACAGCAAAAAATTGGACATCCAGAGTGCATCAAACATGATTTGAAGAGCTTGTTTTTATGGAAAAGTGCTTATTTCTGCATTTCAATGTTGCAACTTGCTGAAAACTGTCCACGGCGTTCATTTCATCTCAACCTAAACAAAGCGCAGCAAAATTGGACATCCAGAGTGCATCAAACATGATTTAAGAGCTTGTTTATGGAAAAGTGCTTATTTCTGCATTCAATGTTGCAACTTGCTGAAAAACTGTACCACGCGTTCATTTCATCTCAACCTAGACACAGCACAGCAAAAAATTGGACATCCAGAGTGCATCAAACATGATTTAGAGCTTGTTTATGGAAAAGTGCTTATTTCTGCATTTCAATGTTGCAACTTGCTGAAAACTATCCACGGTGTTCATTTAATCTCAACTAGAGACAGCACAGCATAAATTGGACATCCAGAGTGCATCAAACATGATTTAGAGCTTGTTTATGGAAAAGTGCTTATTTCTGCATTTCAATGTTGCAACTTGCTGAAAACTGTCCACGGCGTTCATTTCATCTCAACCTAGACACAGCACAGCAAAAATTGGACATCCAGAGTGCATCAAACATGATTTAGAGCTGTGTTTATGGAAAAGTGCTTATTTCTGCATTTCAATGTTGCAACTTGCTGAAAACTATCCACGGTGTTCATTTAATCTCAACTAGAGACAGCACAGCAAAAATTGGACATCCAGAGTGCATCAAACATGATTTAGAGCTTGTTTATGGAAAGTGCTTATTTCTGCATTTCAATGTTGCAACTTGCTGAAAACAAGTCAACAGTGTTTTCATAACATCTCGAATAAACATAACAAAAACATTTTTCATCCATTGTGCATCAAACATGATTTAGAGCTTGTTTTATGGAAAAGTGCTTATTTCTGCATTTCAATGTTGCAACTTGCTGAAAACTATCCACGGTGTTCATTTATCTCAACTAGAGACAGCACAGCATAAATTGGACATCCAGAGTGCATCAAACATGATTTAGAGCTTGTTTATGGAAAAGTGCTTATTTCTGCATTTCAATGTTGCAACTTGCTGAAAACTGTCCACGGCGTTCATTTCATCTCAACCTAGACACAGCACAGCAAAAATTGGACATCCAGAGTGCATCAAACATGATTTAGAGCTTGTTTATGGAAAAGTGCTTATTTCTGCATTTCAATGTTGCAACTTGCTGAAAACTATCCACGGTGTTCATTTAATCTCAACTAGAGACAGCACAGCAAAATTGGACATCCAGAGTGCATCAAACATGATTTAGAGCTTGTTTATGGAAAAGTGCTTATTTCTGCATTTCAATGTTGCAACTTGCTGAAAACTGTCCACGGCGTTCATTTCATCTCAACCTAGACAAAGCACAGCAAAAATTGGACATCCAGAGTGCATCAAACATGATTTAGAGCTTGTTTATGGAAAAGTGCTTATTTCTGCATTTCAATGTTGCAACTTGCTGAAAACTATCCACGGTGTTCATTTAATCTCAACTAGAGACAGCACAGCAAAAATTGGACATCCAGAGTGCATCAAACATGATTTAGAGCTTGTTTATGGAAAAGTGCTTATTTCTGCATTTCAATGTTGCAACTTGCTGAAAACAGTCAACAGTGTTTTCATAACATCTCGAATAAACATAACAAAAACATTTTTCATCCATTGTGCATCAAACATGATTTTAGAGCTTGTTTTACGGAAAAGTGCTTATTTCTGCATTTCAATGTTGCAACTTGCTGAAAACTATCCACGGTGTTCATTTAATCTCAACTAGAGACAGCACAGCAAAATTGGACATCCAGAGTGCATCAAACATGATTTAGAGCTTGTTTATGGAAAAGTGCTTATTTCTGCATTTCAATGTTGCAACTTGCTGAAAACAAGTCAACAGTGTTTTCATAACATCTCGAATAAACATAACAAAAACATTTTTCATCCAGAGTGCATCAAACATGATTTTAGAGCTTGTTTTATGGAAAAGTGCTTATTTCTGCATTTCAATGTTGCAACTTGCTGAAAACTATCCACGGTGTTCATTTAATCTCAACTAGAGACAGCACAGCATAAATTGGACATCCAGAGTGCATCAAACATGATTTAGAGCTTGTTTATGGAAAAGTGCTTATTTCTGCATTTCAATGTTGCAACTTGCTGAAAACTGTCCACGGCGTTCATTTCATCTCAACCTAAGACAGCACAGCAAAAATTGGACATCCAGAGTGCATCAAACATGATTTAGAGCTTGTTTATGGAAAAGTGCTTATTTCTGCATTTCAATGTTGCAACTTGCTGAAAACAGTCAACAGTGTTTTCATAACATCTCGAATAAACATAACAAAAACATTTTTCATCCAGAGTGCATCAAACATGATTTTAGAGCTTGTTTTATGGAAAAGTGCTTATTTCTGCATTTCAATGTTGCAACTTGCTGAAAACTGTCCACGGCGTTCATTTCATCTCAACCTAAACAAAGCGCAGCAAAAATTGGACATCCAGAGTGCATCAAACATGATTTAAGAGCTTGTTTATGGAAAAGTGCTTATTTCTGCATTTCAATGTTGCAACTTGCTGAAAACTGTCCACGGCGTTCATTTCATCTCAACCTAGACACAGCACAGCAAAAATTGGACATCCAGAGTGCATCAAACATGATTTAGAGCTTGTTTATGGAAAAGTGCTTATTTCTGCATTTCAATGTTGCAACTTGCTGAAAACTATCCACGGTGTTCATTTAATCTCAACTAGAGACAGCACAGCATAAATTGGACATCCAGAGTGCATCAAACATGATTTAGAGCTTGTTTATGGAAAAGTGCTTATTTCTGCATTTCAATGTTGCAACTTGCTGAAAACTGTCCACGGCGTTCATTTCATCTCAACCTAGACACAGCACAGCAAAAATTGGACATCCAGAGTGCATCAAACATGATTTAGAGCTTGTTTTATGGAAAAGTGCTTATTTCTGCATTTCAATGTTGCAACTAGCTGAAAACTATCCACGGTGTTCATTTAATCTCAACTAGACACAGCACAGCAAAAATTGGACATCCAGAGTGCATCAAACATGATTTTAGAGCTTGTTTTATGGAAAAGTGCTTATTTCTGCATTTCAATGTTGCAACTTGCTGAAAACTGTCCACGGCGTTCATTTCATCTCAACCTAAACAAAGCGCAGCAAAAATTGGACATCCAGAGTGCATCAAACATGATTTAAGAGCTTGTTTATGGAAAAGTGCTTATTTCTGCATTTCAATGTTGCAACTTGCTGAAAACTGTCCACGGCGTTCATTTCATCTCAACCTAGACACAGCACAGCAAAAATTGGACATCCAGAGTGCATCAAACATGATTTAGAGCTTGTTTATGGAAAAGTGCTTATTTCTGCATTTCAATGTTGCAACTTGCTGAAAACTATCCACGGTGTTCATTTAATCTCAACTAGAGACAGCACAGCATAAATTGGACATCCAGAGTGCATCAAACATGATTTAGAGCTTGTTTATGGAAAAGTGCTTATTTCTGCATTTCAATGTTGCAACTTGCTGAAAACTGTCCACGGCGTTCATTTCATCTCAACCTAGACACAGCACAGCAAAAATTGGACATCCAGAGTGCATCAAACATGATTTAGAGCTTGTTTATGGAAAAGTGCTTATTTCTGCATTTCAATGTTGCAACTTGCTGAAAACTATCCACGGTGTTCATTTAATCTCAACTAGAGACAGCACAGCAAAAATTGGACATCCAGAGTGCATCAAACATGATTTAGAGCTTGTTTATGGAAAAGTGCTTATTTCTGCATTTCAATGTTGCAACTTGCTGAAAACAGTCAACAGTGTTTTCATAACATCTCGAATAAACATAACAAAAACATTTTTCATCCATTGTGCATCAAACATGATTTTAGAGCTTGTTTTACGGAAAAGTGCTTATTTCTGCATTTCAATGATGCAACTTGCTGAAAACTATCCACGGTGTTCATTTAATCTCAACTAGAGACAGCACAGCAAAAATTGGACATCCAGAGTGCATCAAACATGATTTAGAGCTTGTTTATGGAAAAGTGCTTATTTCTGCATTTCAATGTTGCAACTTGCTGAAAACAGTCAACAGTGTTTTCATAACATCTCGAATAAACATAACAAAACATTTTTCATCCAGAGTGCATCAAACATGATTTAAGAGCTTGTTTATGGAAAAGTGCTTATTTCTGCATTTCAATGTTGCAACTTGCTGAAAACTGTCCACGGCGTTCATTTCATCTCAACCTAGACACAGCACAGCAAAAATTGGACATCCAGAGTGCATCAAACATGATTTAGAGCTTGTTTATGGAAAAGTGCTTATTTCTGCATTTCAATGTTGCAACTTGCTGAAAACTATCCACGGTGTTCATTTAATCTCAACTAGAGACAGCACAGCATAAATTGGACATCCAGAGTGCATCAAACATGATTTAGAGCTTGTTTATGGAAAAGTGCTTATTTCTGCATTTCAATGTTGCAACTTGCTGAAAACTGTCCACGGCGTTCATTTCATCTCAACCTAGACACAGCACAGCAAAAATTGGACATCCAGAGTGCATCAAACATGATTTAGAGCTTGTTTTATGGAAAAGTGCTTATTTCTGCATTTCAATGTTGCAACTAGCTGAAAACTATCCACGGTGTTCATTTAATCTCAACTAGACACAGCACAGCAAAAATTGGACATCCAGAGTGCATCAAACATGATTTAGAGCTTGTTTATGGAAAAGTGCTTATTTCTGCATTTCAATGTTGCAACTTGCTGAAAACAGTCAACAGTGTTTTCATAACATCTCGAATAAACATAACAAAAACATTTTTTATCCAGAGTGCATCAAACATGATTTTAGAGCTTGTTTATGGAAAAGTGCTTATTTCTGCATTTCAATGTTGCAACTTGCTGAAAACAAGTCAACAGTGTTTTCATAACATCTCGAATAAACATAACAAAAACATTTTTCATCCAGAGTGCATCAAACATGATTTAGAGCTTGTTTATGGAAAAGTGCTTATTTCTGCATTTCAATGTTGCAACTTGCTGAAAACTGTCCACGGCGTTCATTTCATCTCAACCTAGACACAGCACAGCAAAAATTGGACATCCAGAGTGCATCAAACATGATTTAGAGCTTGTTTATGGAAAAGTGCTTATTTCTGCATTTCAATGTTGCAACTTGCTGAAAACAAGTCAACAGTGTTTTCATAACATCTCGAATAAACATAACAAAAACATTTTTCATCCAGAGTGCATCAAACATGATTTTAGAGCTTGTTTTATGGAAAAGTGCTTATTTCTGCATTTCAATGTTGCAACTTGCTGAAAACTATCCACGGTGTTCATTTAATCTCAACTAGAGTAAGGGAAGACCCCCCTGAAGTGGACAAAAATGAATGGCAACACATTGGCACCGTACGAACCATATACACATTGGACAATACCACCCAATTGGACGCCAATTCGTGCAAAGTTGATGGCAAATGTCATATGGCTATTGCCAGTTGTAACACTTCAAAAATCCAACAGGGGGTGAGTGCGCTACACCGTGGTTTTTCATATTGGAAATGGACATCAAGTCAACATCCAAAAGCAAAATTTTGAAAAAATGATTTTTTTGTCAAAAATTATCACCCCTTAAAAAAGTGCTTTTTTTTTTTTTTTTACATGCGCCTAAGAAATATGTTTTGTCCATTTACAATGTGATTTCATAGGAAGTCAAAAGTCAAAAGTCAAAAAAGTCAAAATTTAGTAAAAAACTTCACACACCCTTAAAAAGTGCTTTCTGGACCGTTTTTCAAAATTCTTTCCATTTTTGTGTCAATTACACATGTATAAGAACTGTATCAACATACTTTTGTCCAATTTTATTAGCATAATTTTTTTTTTTTACATGCGCATAAGAAATATGTTTTGTCCATTTACAATGTGATTTCATAGGAAGTCAAAAGTCAAAAGTCAAAAATGTCAAAATGTTGTAAAAAACTTCACACACCCTTAAAAAAGTGCTTTCTAGACCGTTTTTCAAAATTCTTTCCATTTTTGTGTCAATTACACATGTATAAGAACTGTATCAACATACTTTTGTCCAATTTTATTAGCCAAATTTTTATTTTATTTTTACATGCGCATAAGAAATATGTTTTGTCCATTTACAATGTGATTTCATATGAAGTCAAAAGTCGAAAATTTGAACTTTTTTAAAAACTTATCACCCTCGTAAAAAAGTTCTTTCTGGACCGTTTTTCGAAATTGTTTCAATTTTTTGTCAATTCATCATGTGTTTTTTTGGGGCCAAATACCATAAGAAATTTGACATGCTCAAAAATCCTGCAGAAATGCAAAATTGACTGGCCAGATGAACTCGGGATGGCCTGACAGTGATAGTTGCTCCTTTCCATCGCTCATTGTGTTGACTTCATCATGTCCATTTTGTGATGTTTTTTCGCTGTTTAATCATATTGCAAGTGTACGGGCATTTGCAATATGGTTCAATGGGCATTTACCATATGAAATTTGACATGCTCAAAAATCCTGCAGAAATGCAAAATTGACTGGCCAGATGAACTCGGGATGGCCTGGCAGTGATAGTTGCTCCTTTCCATCGCTCATTGTGTTGACTTCATCATGTCCATTTTGTGATGTTTTTTCACTGTTTAATCATATTGCAAGTGTACGGGCATTTGCAATATGGTTCAATGGGCATTTACCATATGAAATTTGACATGCTCAAAAATCCTGCAGAAATGCAAAATTGACTGGCCAGATGAACTCGGGATGGCCTGGCAGTGATAGTTGCTCCTTTCCATCGCTCATTGTGTTGACTTCATCATGTCCATTTTGTGATGTTTTTTCACTGTTTAATCATATTGCAAGTGTACGGGCATTTGCAATATGGTTCAATGGGCATTTACCATATGAAATTTGACATGCTCAAAAATCCTGCAGAAATGCAAAATTGACTGGCCAGATGAACTCGGGATGGCCTGGCAGTGATAGTTGCTCCTTTCCATCACTCATTGTGTTGACTTCATCATGTCCATTTTGTGATGTTTTTTCACTGTTGAATCATATTGCAAGTGTACGTGCATTGTTGTGCAACTGGTAACCCAAAAATAAAAATATGGTGATTTCATTATGTCCATTTGTTTATGTTTTCTTACTTTAGCAAAGTCACTGGGCATTTGCAATATGGTTCAATGGGCAGGTACCATCACGAATTTGTCATGCTATAAAAATCCTCAAGGAATGTGAAATTGACTGGCCTGATGAACACAGGATGGCCTGGCAGTGATAGTTGCTCCTTTCCATCGCTCGTTGTGTTGACTTCATCATGTCCATTTTGTGATGTTTTTCACTGTTGAATCATATTGCAAGTGTACGTGCATTGTTGTGCAACTGGTAACCCAAAATAAAAATATGGTGATTTCATTATGTCCATTTGTTTATGTTTTCTTACTTTTGCAAAGTCACTGGCATTTGCAATATGGTTCAATGGGCAGGTACCATCACGAATTTGTCATGCTATAAAAATCATCAAGGAATGTGAAATTGACTGGCCTGATGAACACAGGATGGCCTGGCAGTGATAGTTGCTCCTTTCCATCGCTCGTTGTGTTGACTTCATCATGTCCATTTTGTGATGTTTTTCACTGTTGAATCATATTGCAAGTGTACGTGCATTGTTGTGCAACTGGTAACCCAAAAATAAAAATATGGTGATTTCATTATGTCCATTTGTTTATGTTTTCTTACTTTAGCAAAGTCACTGGGCATTTGCAATATGGTTCAATGGGCAGGTACCATCACGAATTTGTCATGCTATAAAAATCCTCAAGGAATGTGAAATTGACTGGCCTGATGAACACAGGATGGCCTGGCAGTGATAGTTGCTCCTTTCCATCGCTCGTTGTGTTGACTTCATCATGTCCATTTTGTGATGTTTTTCACTGTTGAATCATATTGCAAGTGTACGTGCATTGTTGTGCAACTGGTAACCCAAAAATAAAAATATGGTGATTTCATTATGTCCATTTGTTTATGTTTTCTTACTTTTGCAAAGTCACTGGCATTTGCAATATGGTTCAATGGGCAGGTACCATCACGAATTTGTCATGCTATAAAAATCCTCAAGGAATGTGAAATTGACTGGCCTGATGAACACAGGATGGCCTGGCAGTGATAGTTGCTCCTTTCCATCGCTCGTTGTGTTGACTTCATCATGTCCATTTTGTGATGTTTTTCACTGTTGAATCATATTGCAAGTGTACGTGCATTGTTGTGCAACTGGTAACCCAAAAATAAAAATATGGTGATTTCATTATGTCCATTTGTTTATGTTTTCTTACTTTAGCAAAGTCACTGGGCATTTGCAATATGGTTCAATGGGCAGGTACCATCACGAATTTGTCATGCTATAAAAATCCTCAAGGAATGTGAAATTGACTGGCCTGATGAACACAGGATGGCCTGGCAGTGATAGTTGCTCCTTTCCATCGCTCGTTGTGTTGACTTCATCATGTCCATTTTGTGATGTTTTTCACTGTTGAATCATATTGCAAGTGTACGTGCATTGTTGTGCAACTGGTAACCCAAAAATAAAAATATGGTGATTTCATTATGTCCATTTGTTTATGTTTTCTTACTTTAGCAAAGTCACTGGGCATTTGCAATATGGTTCAATGGGCAGGTACCATCACGAATTTGTCATGCTATAAAAATCCTCAAGGAATGTGAAATTGACTGGCCTGATGAACACAGGATGGCCTGGCAGTGATAGTTGCTCCTTTCCATCGCTCGTTGTGTTGACTTCATCATGTCCATTTTGTGATGTTTTTCACTGTTGAATCATATTGCAAGTGTACGTGCATTGTTGTGCAACTGGTAACCCAAAAATACAAATATGGTGATTTCATTATGTCCATTTGTTTATGTTTTCTTACTTTTGCAAAGTCACTGGCATTTGCAATATGGTTCAATGGGCAGGTACCATCACGAATTTGTCATGCTATAAAAATCCTCAGGGAATGTGAAATTGACTGGCCTGATGAACACAGGATGGCCTGGCAGTGATAGTTGCTCCTTTCCATCGCTCGTTGTGTTGACTTCATCATGTCCATTTTGTGATGTTTTTTCACTGTTTAATCATATTGCAAGTGTACGTGCATTGTTGTGCAACTGGTAACCCAAAAATAAAAATATGGTGATTTCATTATGTCCATTTGTTTATGTTTTCTTACTTTTGCAAAGTCACTGGCATTTGCAATATGGTTCAATGGGCAGGTACCATCACGAATTTGTCATGCTATAAAAATCCTGCAGGAATGTGAAATTGACTGGCCCGATGAACTCGGGATGGCTGGGCAGTGATTCTGGTTAATCTCAGTCGCTCGTTAGGGTTGATTTCAGAATGTCACTTTGGTGATGGTACCTCACTGTTTAAACATATTGCAAATGGACAAGAGTCACCAGCAAGTCACCGTCCGTCAGTCAATTAGATATCATTCTGACACCAAACTGATACAAACTGACACCAAACCCACTTTTTCCAACTCGTTTAGTAGCCAACTATCACATACTTCAGAGCTGGCCCAAAATTCACAACGCCTTCGGTTCAAACCATAAAAAAAACATAAAACACGTAGTTACGTTCTAGCTGCGGGTCCATTTCTTATGTTATGTGTAGGCCTAGCTGAGGCGACCCCGAATCCCAAGTTTCGGCTCGATCGGTCATTTGGTGTCCGAGCAAAACCCTAATTGGTGCTGAAAATCCACTTTTTTCCATGACTTGCTACGGGGTCCTTGAATGAGCTATCGGACAGAAACGTTGGGGTCCGTCTCTATGAAACGAGACGGTCGCAATGCACCTAGTCTTGCGTTTCTGAGACTTTTCTAAATGTCGTCATTTTCGTAACGGTCAAAATGAATTGAAGTCATTGCAAATGTACGAGGCTGTTTCTCGGTCCGAGAACCTTCTAGAGCCACGTAACTCACCACGCACTATTGACCGGAGGTCTAGAACAGGATTCTAAAGTTTCGGAACTCTAGGTCTGACGGTTCTTTTTTAGCTCGAACAAAGCTAACTATTGCAGTCACTGTCTGTCTCTACGCACCCCAATACGTCCCTCCATCCAAGTTGTGTTTTAGGGTGATTTATTTTTCCTTTGAAATTTTAAGGGAAAAATGACTGATTTACAGTTCATGGGGGTTGCCTAATCACATATATGAAGTTTTGGAAAGATCTGACTTTTTTAACCCCTCGAAACAGCCCAAGAGACACCAATTATGGCACTTCCGGTTGGCACAGGAAGCTATAAATCAACACATATCCTCACTGGGGTATGCTTTTACAGAATCCTGAGTTTTAAGTCCTTACGTTAAGAATTGACTGATTTACACAGGGTTGAATGCACTATGTCTATCAAACTGCAGGCAGGGTATGGATAAACACTTTTAGGGTGATTTTAACCACTTCCGGTTGGTCCAGGAAGCTTAGAATCAACACAGGTAGACCTCGTAGTGGCCTGATGGACTGTCATCGAAGACAGGTTCATACGACATTCATAACCCACATAGGCTTCAGGTTGAATTTAGGGGTGCAGGCAATGTATTCCTATGGGGAGAGAAGTCAATGCAAACTCTTTGAAGTAAACACCCTCTTTTAACTATTAAGGGTTAATGCCACACGGTCAACGTTAGGCTTGCACGGATCGGGAGGACCTTAGGAACGTACCTGAGGTCGAATTGTGCTTCTCACCCTAACGGTTCTCTCACTGTCACCCAAAAGCAAATGACGTTGTGGGGCAGGCTTCATTTTGGGCCTACTTTTCTAATGGTCGCTGCGCCTAGACCGAGCGAGCTACGGTCAAGCGGGATATCTCGTTGAACTCGGCACGGCCTAGAGATTATGTTTATGCCATTGCCTGCTCTCTGTGTCTTTGAGCACCGCACTTTATCACTCCATCCTTGCTGTGTGTGTATGTGAAAGCTTTTCTTTGACATCTGTTGGGAGAAATGACTGATTTACAGTTCATGAGGGTTACCTAGTCACACATATGAAGTTTTGGAGAGATGTGACTTTTCTAACCCTTCAAAACAGACGGTGTGACCCAATTAAAGGCACTTCCGGTTGGCACAGGAAGCTATAAGTAAACACATGTCTTGATTGACATAGAAACTTACAGAATCCTGAGTTTTAAGTCTTTAAGTTAAGAATTGACTGATCTACGATCTACACAGGGTTGAATGTAGTCATTTTCACCTTTGAAGGTTATGTACATCAAAACACCTTTTGGGTTATAACCTGGTTAGGGGTGTTTGGCCTTTAGGCCTGTATGTCCCTTCATCCCATGAGAGAGAGTTTAACTTTTTAAGCCTCTCTGTGTCTTCTTATTCATAATCTTTAAATTTTTGGGTTACCAGATGCACAACAATCAGTATCCATCGTGAAATTTCAAAGTGTCCATAATGCACTCAGGTCGCCCCTGACAGAGAGAGGGCCGTAGTAGGGTGTTTCCATAGCGGGGATTAATATCAGAATGACCCTTAAATGCATTTAGGACCATATTTGAATTTTTGGGTTACCAGATGCACGTTTTCAATCACCAGGTGCACGGGTCTATTTCCTCTTGGGTTACCAGATGCACGTTTTCAATCACCAGGTGCACGGGTCTATTTCCTCCTCCAGCACTTGGCTAACAGTCCATAAAGCACCCAGGTCGGCCCTGAGTGAAAGAGGGCCGTAGTAGGGTGCTCCTATAGCGGGCATTAAAATCAGAATGACCCTTAAATGCATTTAGGACCATATTTGAATTTTTGGGTTACCAGATGCACGTTTTCAATCACCAGGTGCACGGGTCTATTTCCTCCTCCAGCACTTGGCTAACAGTCCATAAAGCACCCAGGTCGGCCCTGAGTGAAAGAGGGCCGTAGTAGGGTGCTCCTATAGCGGGCATTAAAATCAGAATGACCCTTAAATGCATTTAGGACCATATTTGAATTTTTGGGTTACCAGATGCACGTTTTCAATCACCAGGTGCACGGGTCTATTTCCTCCTCCAGCACTTGGCTAACAGTCCATAAAGCACCCAGGACGGCCCTGAGTGAAAGAGGGCCGTAGTAGGGTGCTCCTATAGTGGGCATTAAAATCAGAATGACCGTTAAATGCATTTAGGACCATATTTGTATTTTTGGGTTACCGGGTGCACAACAATCAGTATCCATCGTGAAATTTCAAAGTGTCCATAATGCACTCAGGTCGCCCCCGACAGAGAGAGGGCCATAGTAGGGTGTTTCCATAGCGGGCATTAATATCAGAATGACCCTTAAATGCATTTAGGACCATATTTGAATTTTTGGGTTACCAGATGCACGTTTTCAATCACCAGGTGCACGGGTCTATTTCCTCTTGGGTTACCAGATGCACGTTTTCAATCACCAGGTGCACGGGTCTATTTCCTCCTCCAGCACTTGGCTAACAGTCCATAAAGCACCCAGGACGGCCCTGAGTGAAAGAGGGCCGTAGTAGGGTGCTCCTATAGCGGGCATTAAAATCAGAATGACCGTTAAATGCATTTTGGGCCTTCTTTTTTTCAAAGTCGCTGCACTCAGAACGAGCTACGGTCAAGCGGGGCGTCTCGTTGAACTCGGCACAGTCTGGAGACTGTGGTGATGCCATTTTTTGTGTTGATTTCAGAATGCCATTTTGGTGATGGTCCCTCTCCGTTTAAACACATTGCAAATGTACAAAAGTCAACTAGCAAGTCAGTGTCCATCAGTCAATTAGATGTCATTATGACACCAAACTGATATCAATTGACACCAAACTTTTCCAATGTTTATGGAAAAGTGCTTATTTCTGCATTTCAATGTTGCAACTTGCTGAAAACAGTCAACAGTGTTTTCATAACATCTCGAATAAACATAACAAAAACATTTTTCATCCATTGTGCATCAAACATGATTTTAGAGCTTGTTTATGGAAAAGTGCTTATTTCTGCATTTCAATGTTGCAACTTGCTGAAAACAAGTCAACAGTGTTTTCATAACATCTCGAATAAACATAACAAAAACATTTTTCATCCAGAGTGCATCAAACATGATTTTAGAGCTTGTTTTATGGAAAAGTGCTTATTTCTGCATTTCAATGTTGCAACTTGCTGAAAACTATCCACGGTGTTCATTTAATCTCAACTAGAGACAGCACAGCATAAATTGGACATCCAGAGTGCATCAAACATGATTTAGAGCTTGTTTATGGAAAAGTGCTTATTTCTGCATTTCAATGTTGCAACTTGCTGAAAACTGTCCACGGCGTTCATTTCATCTCAACCTAGACACAGCACAGCAAAAATTGGACATCCAGAGTGCATCAAACATGATTTAGAGCTTGTTTATGGAAAAGTGCTTATTTCTGCATTTCAATGTTGCAACTTGCTGAAAACTATCCACGGTGTTCATTTAATCTCAACTAGAGACAGCACAGCATAAATTGGACATCCAGAGTGCATCAAACATGATTTAGAGCTTGTTTATGGAAAAGTGCTTATTTCTGCATTTCAATGTTGCAACTTGCTGAAAACAGTCAACAGTGTTTTCATAACATCTCGAATGAACATAACAAAAACATTTTTCATCCATTGTGCATCAAACATGATTTTAGAGCTTGTTTTATGGAAAAGTGCTTATTTCTGCATTTCAATGTTGCAACTTGCTGAAAACAAGTCAACAGTGTTTTCATAACATCTCGAATAAACATAACAAAAACATTTTTCATCCAGAGTGCATCAAACATGATTTTAGAGCTTGTTTTATGGAAAAGTGCTTATTTCTGCATTTCAATGTTGCAACTTGCTGAAAACTATCCACGGTGTTCATTTAATCTCAACTAGAGACAACACAGCATAAATTGGACATCCAGAGTGCATCAAACATGATTTTAGAGCTTGTTTATGGAAAAGTGCTTATTTCTGCATTTCAATGTTGCAACTTGCTGAAAACAAGTCAACAGTGTTTTCATAACATCTCCAATAAACATAACAAAAACATTTTTCATCCAGAGTGCTTCAAACATGATTTAGAGCTTGTTTATGGAAAAGTGCTTATTTCTGCATTTCAATGTTGCAACTAGCTGAAAACTATCCACGGTGTTCATTTAATCTCAACTAGACACAGCACAGCAAAAATTTGACATCCAGAGTGCATCAAACATGATTTAGAGCTTGTTTATGGAAAAGTGCTTATTTCTGCATTTCAATGTTGCAACTTGCTGAAAACAGTCAACAGTGTTTTCATAACATCTCGAATAAACATAACAAAAACATTTTTCATCCAGAGTGCATCAAACATGATTTTAGAGCTTGTTTATGGAAAAGTGCTTATTTCTGCATTTCAATGTTGCAACTTGCTGAAAACAAGTCAACAGTGTTTTCATAACATCTCGAATAAACATAACAAAAACATTTTTCATCCAGAGTGCATCAAACATGATTTAGAGCTTGTTTATGGAAAAGTGCTTATTTCTGCATTTCAATGTTGCAACTTGCTGAAAACTGTCCACGGCGTTCATTTCATCTCAACCTAGACAAAGCGCAGCAAAAATTGGACATCCAGAGTGCATCAAACATGATTTAAGAGCTTGTTTATGGAAAAGTGCTTATTTCTGCATTTCAATGTTGCAACTTGCTGAAAACTATCCACGGTGTTCATTTAATCTCAACTAGAGACAGCACAGCATAAATTGGACATCCAGAGTGCATCAAACATGATTTTAGAGCTTGTTTATGGAAAAGTGCTTATTTCTGCATTTCAATGTTGCAACTTGCTGAAAACAAGTCAACAGTGTTTTCATAACATCTCGAATAAACATAACAAAAACATTTTTCATCCAGAGTGCTTCAAACATAATTTAGAGCTTGTTTATGGAAAAGTGCTTATTTCTGCATTTCAATGTTGCAACTAGCTGAAAACTATCCACGGTGTTCATTTAATCTCAACTAGACACAGCACAGCAAAAATTGGACATCCAGAGTGCATCAAACATGATTTAGAGCTTGTTTATGGAAAAGTGCTTATTTCTGCATTTCAATGTTGCAACTTGCTGAAAACTATCCACGGTGTTCATTTAATCTCAACTAGAGACAGCACAGCATAAATTGGACATCCAGAGTGCATCAAACATGATTTAGAGCTTGTTTATGGAAAAGTGCTTATTTCTGCATTTCAATGTTGCAACTTGCTGAAAACTGTCCACGGCGTTCATTTCATCTCAACCTAGACACAGCACAGCAAAAATTGGACATCCAGAGTGCATCAAACATGATTTAGAGCTTGTTTATGGAAAAGTGCTTATTTCTGCATTTCAATGTTGCAACTTGCTGAAAACTATCCACGGTGTTCATTTAATCTCAACTAGAGACAGCACAGCAAAAATTGGACATCCAGAGTGCATCAAACATGATTTAGAGCTTGTTTATGGAAAAGTGCTTATTTCTGCATTTCAATGTTGCAACTTGCTGAAAACAGTCAACAGTGTTTTCATAACATCTCGAATAAACATAACAAAAACATTTTTCATCCAGAGTGCATCAAACATGATTTTAGAGCTTGTTTTATGGAAAAGTGCTTATTTCTGCATTTCAATGTTGCAACTTGCTGAAAACTGTCCACGGCGTTCATTTCATCTCAACCTAGACAAAGCGCAGCAAAAATTGGACATCCAGAGTGCATCAAACATGATTTAAGAGCTTGTTTATGGAAAAGTGCTTATTTCTGCATTTCAATGTTGCAACTTGCTGAAAACTATCCACGGTGTTCATTTAATCTCAACTAGAGACAGCACAGCAAAAATTGGACATCCAGAGTGCATCAAACATGATTTAGAGCTTGTTTATGGAAAAGTGCTTATTTCTGCATTTCAATGTTGCAACTTGCTGAAAACAGTCAACAGTGTTTTCATAACATCTCGAATAAACATAACAAAAACATTTTTCATCCATTGTGCATCAAACATGATTTTAGAGCTTGTTTTACGGAAAAGTGCTTATTTCTGCATTTCAATGTTGCAACTTGCTGAAAACTATCCACGGTGTTCATTTAATCTCAACTAGAGACAGCACAGCAAAAATTGGACATCCAGAGTGCATCAAACATGATTTAGAGCTTGTTTATGGAAAAGTGCTTATTTCTGCATTTCAATGTTGCAACTTGCTGAAAACAAGTCAACAGTGTTTTCATAACATCTCGAATAAACATAACAAAAACATTTTTCATCCAGAGTGCATCAAACATGATTTTAGAGCTTGTTTTATGGAAAAGTGCTTATTTCTGCATTTCAATGATTGCAACTTGCTGAAAACTATCCACGGTGTTCATTTAATCTCAACTAGAGACAGCACAGCAAAATTGGACATCCAGAGTGCATCAAACATGATTTAGAGCTTGTTTATGGAAAAGTGCTTATTTCTGCATTTCAATGTTGCAACTTGCTGAAAACAGTCAACAGTGTTTTCATAACATCTCGAATAAACATAACAAAACATTTTTCATCCATTGTGCATCAAACATGATTTTAGAGCTTGTTTTACGGAAAAGTGCTTATTTCTGCATTTCAATGATTGCAACTTGCTGAAAACTATCCACGGTGTTCATTTAATCTCAACTAGAGACAGCACAGCAAAATTGGACATCCAGAGTGCATCAAACATGATTTAGAGCTTGTTTATGGAAAAGTGCTTATTTCTGCATTTCAATGTTGCAACTTGCTGAAAAACTGTCCACGGCGTTCATTTCATCTCAACCTAGACACAGCACAGCAAAAATTGGACATCCAGAGTGCATCAAACATGATTTAGAGCTTGTTTTATGGAAAAGTGCTTATTTCTGCATTTCAATGTTGCAACTAGCTGAAAACTATCCACGGTGTTCATTTAATCTCAACTAGACACAGCACAGCAAAAATTGGACATCCAGAGTGCATCAAACATGATTTTAGAGCTTGTTTTATGGAAAAGTGCTTATTTCTGCATTTCAATGTTGCAACTTGCTGAAAACTGTCCACGGCGTTCATTTCATCTCAACCTAAACAAAGCGCAGCAAAAATTGGACATCCAGAGTGCATCAAACATGATTTAAGAGCTTGTTTATGGAAAAGTGCTTATTTCTGCATTTCAATGTTGCAACTTGCTGAAAACTGTCCACGGCGTTCATTTCATCTCAACCTAGACACAGCACAGCAAAAATTGGACATCCAGAGTGCATCAAACATGATTTAGAGCTTGTTTATGGAAAAGTGCTTATTTCTGCATTTCAATGTTGCAACTTGCTGAAAACTATCCACGGTGTTCATTTAATCTCAACTAGAGACAGCACAGCATAAATTGGACATCCAGAGTGCATCAAACATGATTTAGAGCTTGTTTATGGAAAAGTGCTTATTTCTGCATTTCAATGTTGCAACTTGCTGAAAACTGTCCACGGCGTTCATTTCATCTCAACCTAGACACAGCACAGCAAAAATTGGACATCCAGAGTGCATCAAACATGATTTAGAGCTTGTTTATGGAAAAGTGCTTATTTCTGCATTTCAATGTTGCAACTTGCTGAAAACTATCCACGGTGTTCATTTAATCTCAACTAGAGACAGCACAGCAAAAATTGGACATCCAGAGTGCATCAAACATGATTTAGAGCTTGTTTATGGAAAAGTGCTTATTTCTGCATTTCAATGTTGCAACTTGCTGAAAACAGTCAACAGTGTTTTCATAACATCTCGAATAAACATAACAAAAACATTTTTCATCCATTGTGCATCAAACATGATTTTAGAGCTTGTTTTACGGAAAAGTGCTTATTTCTGCATTTCAATGATGCAACTTGCTGAAAACTATCCACGGTGTTCATTTAATCTCAACTAGAGACAGCACAGCAAAAATTGGACATCCAGAGTGCATCAAACATGATTTAGAGCTTGTTTATGGAAAAGTGCTTATTTCTGCATTTCAATGTTGCAACTTGCTGAAAACAGTCAACAGTGTTTTCATAACATCTCGAATAAACATAACAAAAACATTTTTCATCCAGAGTGCATCAAACATGATTTAAGAGCTTGTTTATGGAAAAGTGCTTATTTCTGCATTTCAATGTTGCAACTTGCTGAAAACTGTCCACGGCGTTCATTTCATCTCAACCTAGACACAGCACAGCAAAAATTGGACATCCAGAGTGCATCAAACATGATTTAGAGCTTGTTTATGGAAAAGTGCTTATTTCTGCATTTCAATGTTGCAACTTGCTGAAAACTATCCACGGTGTTCATTTAATCTCAACTAGAGACAGCACAGCATAAATTGGACATCCAGAGTGCATCAAACATGATTTAGAGCTTGTTTATGGAAAAGTGCTTATTTCTGCATTTCAATGTTGCAACTTGCTGAAAACTGTCCACGGCGTTCATTTCATCTCAACCTAGACACAGCACAGCAAAAATTGGACATCCAGAGTGCATCAAACATGATTTAGAGCTTGTTTTATGGAAAAGTGCTTATTTCTGCATTTCAATGTTGCAACTAGCTGAAAACTATCCACGGTGTTCATTTAATCTCAACTAGACACAGCACAGCAAAAATTGGACATCCAGAGTGCATCAAACATGATTTAGAGCTTGTTTATGGAAAAGTGCTTATTTCTGCATTTCAATGTTGCAACTTGCTGAAAACAGTCAACAGTGTTTTCATAACATCTCGAATAAACATAACAAAAACATTTTTTATCCAGAGTGCATCAAACATGATTTTAGAGCTTGTTTATGGAAAAGTGCTTATTTCTGCATTTCAATGTTGCAACTTGCTGAAAACAAGTCAACAGTGTTTTCATAACATCTCGAATAAACATAACAAAAACATTTTTCATCCAGAGTGCATCAAACATGATTTAGAGCTTGTTTATGGAAAAGTGCTTATTTCTGCATTTCAATGTTGCAACTTGCTGAAAACTGTCCACGGCGTTCATTTCATCTCAACCTAGACACAGCACAGCAAAAATTGGACATCCAGAGTGCATCAAACATGATTTAGAGCTTGTTTATGGAAAAGTGCTTATTTCTGCATTTCAATGTTGCAACTTGCTGAAAACAAGTCAACAGTGTTTTCATAACATCTCGAATAAACATAACAAAAACATTTTTCATCCAGAGTGCATCAAACATGATTTTAGAGCTTGTTTTATGGAAAAGTGCTTATTTCTGCATTTCAATGTTGCAACTTGCTGAAAACTATCCACGGTGTTCATTTAATCTCAACTAGAGTAAGGGAAGACCCCCCTGAAGTGGACAAAAATGAATGGCAACACATTGGCACCGTACGAACCATATACACATTGGACAATACCACCCAATTGGACGCCAATTCGTGCAAAGTTGATGGCAAATGTCATATGGCTATTGCCAGTTGTAACACTTCAAAAATCCAACAGGGGGTGAGTGCGCTACACCGTGGTTTTTCATATTGGAAATGGACATCAAGTCAACATCCAAAAGCAAAATTTTGAAAAAATGATTTTTTTGTCAAAAATTATCACCCCTTAAAAAAGTGCTTTTTTTTTTTTTTTTACATGCGCCTAAGAAATATGTTTTGTCCATTTACAATGTGATTTCATAGGAAGTCAAAAGTCAAAAGTCAAAAAAGTCAAAATTTAGTAAAAAACTTCACACACCCTTAAAAAAGTGCTTTCTGGACCGTTTTTCAAAATTCTTTCCATTTTTGTGTCAATTACACATGTATAAGAACTGTATCAACATACTTTTGTCCAATTTTATTAGCATAATTTTTTTTTTTTTACATGCGCATAAGAAATATGTTTTGTCCATTTACAATGTGATTTCATAGGAAGTCAAAAGTCAAAAGTCAAAAATGTCAAAATGTTGTAAAAAACTTCACACACCCTTAAAAAAGTGCTTTCTAGACCGTTTTTCAAAATTCTTTCCATTTTTGTGTCAATTACACATGTATAAGAACTGTATCAACATACTTTTGTCCAATTTTATTAGCCAAATTTTTATTTTATTTTTACATGCGCATAAGAAATATGTTTTGTCCATTTACAATGTGATTTCATATGAAGTCAAAAGTCGAAAATTTGAACTTTTTTAAAAACTTATCACCCTCGTAAAAAAGTTCTTTCTGGACCGTTTTTCGAAATTGTTTCAATTTTTTGTCAATTCATCATGTGTTTTTTGGGGCCAAATACCATAAGAAATTTGACATGCTCAAAAATCCTGCAGAAATGCAAAATTGACTGGCCAGATGAACTCGGGATGGCCTGACAGTGATAGTTGCTCCTTTCCATCGCTCATTGTGTTGACTTCATCATGTCCATTTTGTGATGTTTTTTCGCTGTTTAATCATATTGCAAGTGTACGGGCATTTGCAATATGGTTCAATGGGCATTTACCATATGAAATTTGACATGCTCAAAATCCTGCAGAAATGCAAAATTGACTGGCCAGATGAACTCGGGATGGCCTGGCAGTGATAGTTGCTCCTTTCCATCGCTCATTGTGTTGACTTCATCATGTCCATTTTGTGATGTTTTTTCACTGTTTAATCATATTGCAAGTGTACGGGCATTTGCAATATGGTTCAATGGGCATTTACCATATGAAATTTGACATGCTCAAAAATCCTGCAGAAATGCAAAATTGACTGGCCAGATGAACTCGGGATGGCCTGGCAGTGATAGTTGCTCCTTTCCATCGCTCATTGTGTTGACTTCATCATGTCCATTTTGTGATGTTTTTTCACTGTTTAATCATATTGCAAGTGTACGGGCATTTGCAATATGGTTCAATGGGCATTTACCATATGAAATTTGACATGCTCAAAAATCCTGCAGAAATGCAAAATTGACTGGCCAGATGAACTCGGGATGGCCTGGCAGTGATAGTTGCTCCTTTCCATCACTCATTGTGTTGACTTCATCATGTCCATTTTGTGATGTTTTTTCACTGTTGAATCATATTGCAAGTGTACGTGCATTGTTGTGCAACTGGTAACCCAAAAATAAAAATATGGTGATTTCATTATGTCCATTTGTTTATGTTTTCTTACTTTAGCAAAGTCACTGGGCATTTGCAATATGGTTCAATGGGCAGGTACCATCACGAATTTGTCATGCTATAAAAATCCTCAAGGAATGTGAAATTGACTGGCCTGATGAACACAGGATGGCCTGGCAGTGATAGTTGCTCCTTTCCATCGCTCGTTGTGTTGACTTCATCATGTCCATTTTGTGATGTTTTTCACTGTTGAATCATATTGCAAGTGTACGTGCATTGTTGTGCAACTGGTAACCCAAAAATAAAAATATGGTGATTTCATTATGTCCATTTGTTTATGTTTTCTTACTTTTGCAAAGTCACTGGCATTTGCAATATGGTTCAATGGGCAGGTACCATCACGAATTTGTCATGCTATAAAAATCATCAAGGAATGTGAAATTGACTGGCCTGATGAACACAGGATGGCCTGGCAGTGATAGTTGCTCCTTTCCATCGCTCGTTGTGTTGACTTCATCATGTCCATTTTGTGATGTTTTTCACTGTTGAATCATATTGCAAGTGTACGTGCATTGTTGTGCAACTGGTAACCCAAAAATAAAAATATGGTGATTTCATTATGTCCATTTGTTTATGTTTTCTTACTTTAGCAAAGTCACTGGGCATTTGCAATATGGTTCAATGGGCAGGTACCATCACGAATTTGTCATGCTATAAAAATCCTCAAGGAATGTGAAATTGACTGGCCTGATGAACACAGGATGGCCTGGCAGTGATAGTTGCTCCTTTCCATCGCTCGTTGTGTTGACTTCATCATGTCCATTTTGTGATGTTTTTCACTGTTGAATCATATTGCAAGTGTACGTGCATTGTTGTGCAACTGGTAACCCAAAAATAAAAATATGGTGATTTCATTATGTCCATTTGTTTATGTTTTCTTACTTTTGCAAAGTCACTGGGCATTTGCAATATGGTTCAATGGGCAGGTACCATCACGAATTTGTCATGCTATAAAAATCCTCAAGGAATGTGAAATTGACTGGCCTGATGAACACAGGATGGCCTGGCAGTGATAGTTGCTCCTTTCCATCGCTCGTTGTGTTGACTTCATCATGTCCATTTTGTGATGTTTTTCACTGTTGAATCATATTGCAAGTGTACGTGCATTGTTGTGCAACTGGTAACCCAAAAATACAAATATGGTGATTTCATTATGTCCATTTGTTTATGTTTTCTTACTTTTGCAAAGTCACTGGCATTTGCAATATGGTTCAATGGGCAGGTACCATCACGAATTTGTCATGCTATAAAAATCCTCAGGGAATGTGAAATTGACTGGCCTGATGAACACAGGATGGCCTGGCAGTGATAGTTGCTCCTTTCCATCGCTCGTTGTGTTGACTTCATCATGTCCATTTTGTGATGTTTTTTCACTGTTTAATCATATTGCAAGTGTACGTGCATTGTTGTGCAACTGGTAACCCAAAAATAAAAATATGGTGATTTCATTATGTCCATTTGTTTATGTTTTCTTACTTTTGCAAAGTCACTGGCATTTGCAATATGGTTCAATGGGCAGGTACCATCACGAATTTGTCATGCTATAAAAATCCTGCAGGAATGTGAAATTGACTGGCCCGATGAACTCGGGATGGCTGGGCAGTGATTCTGGTTAATCTCAGTCGCTCGTTAGGGTTGATTTCAGAATGTCACTTTGGTGATGGTACCTCACTGTTTAAACATATTGCAAATGGACAAGAGTCACCAGCAAGTCACCGTCCGTCAGTCAATTAGATATCATTCTGACACCAAACTGATACAAACTGACACCAAACCCACTTTTTCCAACTCGTTTAGTAGCCAACTATCACATACTTCAGAGCTGGCCCAAAATTCACAACGCCTTCGGTTCAAACCATAAAAAAAACATAAAACACGTAGTTACGTTCTAGCTGCGGGTCCATTTCTTATGTTATGTGTAGGCCTAGCTGAGGCGACCCCGAATCCCAAGTTTCGGCTCGATCGGTCATTTGGTGTCCGAGCAAAACCCTAATTGGTGCTGAAAATCCACTTTTTTCCATGACTTGCTACGGGGTCCTTGAATGAGCTATCGGACAGAAACGTTGGGGTCCGTCTCTATGAAACGAGACGGTCGCAATGCACCTAGTCTTGCGTTTCTGAGACTTTTCTAAATGTCGTCATTTTCGTAACGGTCAAAATGAATTGAAGTCATTGCAAATGTACGAGGCTGTTTCTCGGTCCGAGAACCTTCTAGAGCCACGTAACTCACCACGCACTATTGACCGGAGGTCTAGAACAGGATTCTAAAGTTTCGGAACTCTAGGTCTGACGGTTCTTTTTTAGCTCGAACAAAGCTAACTATTGCAGTCACTGTCTGTCTCTACGCACCCCAATACGTCCCTCCATCCAAGTTGTGTTTTAGGGTGATTTATTTTTCCTTTGAAATTTTAAGGGAAAAATGACTGATTTACAGTTCATGGGGGTTGCCTAATCACATATATGAAGTTTTGGAAAGATCTGACTTTTTTAACCCCTCGAAACAGCCCAAGAGACACCAATTATGGCACTTCCGGTTGGCACAGGAAGCTATAAATCAACACATATCCTCACTGGGGTATGCTTTTACAGAATCCTGAGTTTTAAGTCCTTACGTTAAGAATTGACTGATTTACACAGGGTTGAATGCACTATGTCTATCAAACTGCAGGCAGGGTATGGATAAACACTTTTAGGGTGATTTTAACCACTTCCGGTTGGTCCAGGAAGCTTAGAATCAACACAGGTAGACCTCGTAGTGGCCTGATGGACTGTCATCGAAGACAGGTTCATACGACATTCATAACCCACATAGGCTTCAGGTTGAATTTAGGGGTGCAGGCAATGTATTCCTATGGGGAGAGAAGTCAATGCAAACTCTTTGAAGTAAACACCCTCTTTTAACTATTAAGGGTTAATGCCACACGGTCAACGTTAGGCTTGCACGGATCGGGAGGACCTTAGGAACGTACCTGAGGTCGAATTGTGCTTCTCACCCTAACGGTTCTCTCACTGTCACCCAAAAGCAAATGACGTTGTGGGGCAGGCTTCATTTTGGGCCTACTTTTCTAATGGTCGCTGCGCCTAGACCGAGCGAGCTACGGTCAAGCGGGATATCTCGTTGAACTCGGCACGGCCTAGAGATTATGTTTATGCCATTGCCTGCTCTCTGTGTCTTTGAGCACCGCACTTTATCACTCCATCCTTGCTGTGTGTGTATGTGAAAGCTTTTCTTTGACATCTGTTGGGAGAAATGACTGATTTACAGTTCATGAGGGTTACCTAGTCACACATATGAAGTTTTGGAGAGATGTGACTTTTCTAACCCTTCAAAACAGACGGTGTGACCCAATTAAAGGCACTTCCGGTTGGCACAGGAAGCTATAAGTAAACACATGTCTTGATTGACATAGAAACTTACAGAATCCTGAGTTTTAAGTCTTTAAGTTAAGAATTGACTGATCTACGATCTACACAGGGTTGAATGTAGTCATTTTCACCTTTGAAGGTTATGTACATCAAAACACCTTTTGGGTTATAACCTGGTTAGGGGTGTTTGGCCTTTAGGCCTGTATGTCCCTTCATCCCATGAGAGAGAGTTTAACTTTTTAAGCCTCTCTGTGTCTTCTTATTCATAATCTTTAAATTTTTGGGTTACCAGATGCACAACAATCAGTATCCATCGTGAAATTTCAAAGTGTCCATAATGCACTCAGGTCGCCCCTGACAGAGAGAGGGCCGTAGTAGGGTGTTTCCATAGCGGGGATTAATATCAGAATTTTAGGACCATATTTGAATTTTTGGGTTACCAGATGCACGTTTTCAATCACCAGGTGCACGGGTCTATTTCCTCTTGGGTTACCAGATGCACGTTTTCAATCACCAGGTGCACGGGTCTATTTCCTCCTCCAGCACTTGGCTAACAGTCCATAAAGCACCCAGGTCGGCCCTGAGTGAAAGAGGGCCGTAGTAGGGTGCTCCTATAGCGGGCATTAAAATCAGAATGACCCTTAAATGCATTTAGGACCATATTTGAATTTTTGGGTTACCAGATGCACGTTTTCAATCACCAGGTGCACGGGTCTATTTCCTCCTCCAGCACTTGGCTAACAGTCCATAAAGCACCCAGGTCGGCCCTGAGTGAAAGAGGGCCGTAGTAGGGTGCTCCTATAGCGGGCATTAAAATCAGAATGACCCTTAAATGCATTTAGGACCATATTTGAATTTTTGGGTTACCAGATGCACGTTTTCAATCACCAGGTGCACGGGTCTATTTCCTCCTCCAGCACTTGGCTAACAGTCCATAAAGCACCCAGGTCGGCCCTGAGTGAAAGAGGGCCGTAGTAGGGTGCTCCTATAGCGGGCATTAAAATCAGAATGACCGTTAAATGCATTTAGGACCATATTTGTATTTTTGGGTTACCGGGTGCACAACAATCAGTATCCATCGTGAAATTTCAAAGTGTCCATAATGCACTCAGGTCGCCCCCGACAGAGAGAGGGCCATAGTAGGGTGTTTCCATAGCGGGCATTAATATCAGAATGACCCTTAAATGCATTTAGGACCATATTTGAATTTTTGGGTTACCAGATGCACGTTTTCAATCACCAGGTGCACGGGTCTATTTCCTCTTGGGTTACCAGATGCACGTTTTCAATCACCAGGTGCACGGGTCTATTTCCTCCTCCAGCACTTGGCTAACAGTCCATAAAGCACCCAGGACGGCCCTGAGTGAAAGAGGGCCGTAGTAGGGTGCTCCTATAGCGGGCATTAAAATCAGAATGACCGTTAAATGCATTTTGGGCCTTCTTTTTTCAAAGTCGCTGCACTCAGAACGAGCTACGGTCAAGCGGGGCGTCTCGTTGAACTCGGCACAGTCTGGAGACTGTGGTGATGCCATTTTTTGTGTTGATTTCAGAATGCCATTTTGGTGATGGTCCCTCTCCGTTTAAACACATTGCAAATGTACAAAAGTCAACTAGCAAGTCAGTGTCCATCAGTCAATTAGATGTCATTATGACACCAAACTGATATCAATTGACACCAAACTTTTCCAATGTTTATGGAAAAGTGCTTATTTCTGCATTTCAATGTTGCAACTTGCTGAAAACAGTCAACAGTGTTTTCATAACATCTCGAATAAACATAACAAAAACATTTTTCATCCATTGTGCATCAAACATGATTTTAGAGCTTGTTTATGGAAAAGTGCTTATTTCTGCATTTCAATGTTGCAACTTGCTGAAAACAAGTCAACAGTGTTTTCATAACATCTCGAATAAACATAACAAAAACATTTTTCATCCAGAGTGCATCAAACATGATTTTAGAGCTTGTTTTATGGAAAAGTGCTTATTTCTGCATTTCAATGTTGCAACTTGCTGAAAACTATCCACGGTGTTCATTTAATCTCAACTAGAGACAGCACAGCATAAATTGGACATCCAGAGTGCATCAAACATGATTTAGAGCTTGTTTATGGAAAAGTGCTTATTTCTGCATTTCAATGTTGCAACTTGCTGAAAACTGTCCACGGCGTTCATTTCATCTCAACCTAGACACAGCACAGCAAAAATTGGACATCCAGAGTGCATCAAACATGATTTAGAGCTTGTTTATGGAAAAGTGCTTATTTCTGCATTTCAATGTTGCAACTTGCTGAAAACTATCCACGGTGTTCATTTAATCTCAACTAGAGACAGCACAGCATAAATTGGACATCCAGAGTGCATCAAACATGATTTAGAGCTTGTTTATGGAAAAGTGCTTATTTCTGCATTTCAATGTTGCAACTTGCTGAAAACAGTCAACAGTGTTTTCATAACATCTCGAATGAACATAACAAAAACATTTTTCATCCATTGTGCATCAAACATGATTTTAGAGCTTGTTTTATGGAAAAGTGCTTATTTCTGCATTTCAATGTTGCAACTTGCTGAAAACAAGTCAACAGTGTTTTCATAACATCTCGAATAAACATAACAAAAACATTTTTCATCCAGAGTGCATCAAACATGATTTTAGAGCTTGTTTTATGGAAAAGTGCTTATTTCTGCATTTCAATGTTGCAACTTGCTGAAAACTATCCACGGTGTTCATTTAATCTCAACTAGAGACAACACAGCATAAATTGGACATCCAGAGTGCATCAAACATGATTTTAGAGCTTGTTTATGGAAAAGTGCTTATTTCTGCATTTCAATGTTGCAACTTGCTGAAAACAAGTCAACAGTGTTTCATAACATCTCCAATAAACATAACAAAACATTTTCATCCAGAGTGCTTCAAACATGATTTAGAGCTTGTTTATGGAAAAGTGCTTATTTCTGCATTTCAATGTTGCAACTAGCTGAAAACTATCCACGGTGTTCATTTAATCTCAACTAGACACAGCACAGCAAAAATTGGACATCCAGAGTGCATCAAACATGATTTAGAGCTTGTTTATGGAAAAGTGCTTATTTCTGCATTTCAATGTTGCAACTTGCTGAAAACAGTCAACAGTGTTTTCATAACATCTCGAATAAACATAACAAAAACATTTTTCATCCAAAGTGCATCAAACATGATTTTAGAGCTTGTTTATGGAAAAGTGCTTATTTCTGCATTTCAATGTTGCAACTTGCTGAAAACAAGTCAACAGTGTTTTCATAACATCTCGAATAAACATAACAAAAACATTTTTCATCCAGAGTGCATCAAACATGATTTAGAGCTTGTTTATGGAAAAGTGCTTATTTCTGCATTTCAATGTTGCAACTTGCTGAAAACTGTCCACGGCGTTCATTTCATCTCAACCTAGACACAGCACAGCAAAAATTGGACATCCAGAGTGCATCAAACATGATTTAGAGCTTGTTTATGGAAAAGTGCTTATTTCTGCATTTCAATGTTGCAACTTGCTGAAAACTATCCACGGTGTTCATTTAATCTCAACTAGAGACAGCACAGCATAAATTGGACATCCAGAGTGCATCAAACATGATTTAGAGCTTGTTTATGGAAAAGTGCTTATTTCTGCATTTCAATGTTGCAACTTGCTGAAAACAGTCAACAGTGTTTTCATAACATCTCGAATAAACATAACAAAAACATTTTCATCCAGAGTGCATCAAACATGATTTAGAGCTTGTTTATGGAAAAGTGCTTATTTCTGCATTTCAATGTTGCAACTTGCTGAAAACAAGTCAACAGTGTTTTCATAACATCTCGAATAAACATAACAAAAACATTTTTCATCCAGAGTGCATCAAACATGATTTAGAGCTTGTTTATGGAAAAGTGCTTATTTCTGCATTTCAATGTTGCAACTTGCTGAAAACAAGTCAACAGTGTTTTCATAACATCTCGAATAAACATAACAAAAACATTTTTCATCCAGAGTGCATCAAACATGATTTTAGAGCTTGTTTTATGGAAAAGTGCTTATTTCTGCATTTCAATGTTGCAACTTGCTGAAAACTATCCACGGTGTTCATTTAATCTCAACTAGAGACAGCACAGCATAAATTGGACATCCAGAGTGCATCAAACATGATTTAGAGCTTGTTTATGGAAAAGTGCTTATTTCTGCATTTCAATGTTGCAACTTGCTGAAAACAGTCCACAGTGTTTCATTACATCTCGAACTAAACATAACAAAAACATTTGACATCCAGAGTGCATCAAACATGATTTAGAGCTTGTTTATGGAAAAGTGCTTATTTCTGCATTTCAATGTTGCAACTTGCTGAAAACTATCCACGGTGTTCATTTAATCTCAACTAGAGACAGCACAGCATAAATTGGACATCCAGAGTGCATCAAACATGATTTAGAGCTTGTTTATGGAAAAGTGCTTATTTCTGCATTTCAATGTTGCAACTTGCTGAAAACTGTCCACGGCGTTCATTTCATCTCAACCTAGACACAGCACAGCAAAAATTGGACATCCAGAGTGCATCAAACATGATTTAGAGCTTGTTTATGGAAAAGTGCTTATTTCTGCATTTCAATGTTGCAACTTGCTGAAAACTATCCACGGTGTTCATTTAATCTCAACTAGAGACAGCACAGCATAAATTGGACATCCAGAGTGCATCAAACATGATTTAGAGCTTGTTTATGGAAAAGTGCTTATTTCTGCATTTCAATGTTGCAACTTGCTGAAAACAGTCAACAGTGTTTTCATAACATCTCGAATAAACATAACAAAAACATTTTTCATCCAGAGTGCATCAAACATGATTTAGAGCTTGTTTATGGAAAAGTGCTTATTTCTGCATTTCAATGTTGCAACTTGCTGAAAACTATCCACGGTGTTCATTTAATCTCAACTAGAGACAGCACAGCATAAATTGGACATCCAGAGTGCATCAAACATGATTTAGAGCTTGTTTATGGAAAAGTGCTTATTTCTGCATTTCAATGTTGCAACTTGCTGAAAACTGTCCACGGCGTTCATTTCATCTCAACCTAGACACAGCACAGCAAAAATTGGACATCCAGAGTGCATCAAACATGATTTAGAGCTTGTTTATGGAAAAGTGCTTATTTCTGCATTTCAATGTTGCAACTTGCTGAAAACTATCCACGGTGTTCATTTAATCTCAACTAGAGACAGCACAGCATAAATTGGACATCCAGAGTGCATCAAACATGATTTAGAGCTTGTTTATGGAAAAGTGCTTATTTCTGCATTTCAATGTTGCAACTTGCTGAAAACAGTCAACAGTGTTTTCATAACATCTCGAATAAACATAACAAAAACATTTTTCATCCATTGTGCATCAAACATGATTTTAGAGCTTGTTTATGGAAAAGTGCTTATTTCTGCATTTCAATGTTGCAACTTGCTGAAAACAAGTCAACAGTGTTTTCATAACATCTCGAATAAACATAACAAAAACATTTTTCATCCAGAGTGCATCAAACATGATTTAGAGCTTGTTTATGGAAAAGTGCTTATTTCTGCATTTCAATGTTGCAACTTGCTGAAAACAAGTCAACAGTGTTTTCATAACATCTCGAATAAACATAACAAAAACATTTTTCATCCAGAGTGCATCAAACATGATTTAGAGCTTGTTTATGGAAAAGTGCTTATTTCTGCATTTCAATGTTGCAACTTGCTGAAAACTGTCCACGGCGTTCATTTCATCTCAACCTAGACACAGCACAGCAAAAATTGGACATCCAGAGTGCATCAAACATGATTTAGAGCTTGTTTATGGGAAAGTGCTTATTTCTGCATTTCAATGTTGCAACTTGCTGAAAACTATCCACGGTGTTCATTTAATCTCAACTAGAGACAGCACAGCATAAATTGGACATCCTGAGTGCATCAAACATGATTTAGAGCTTGTTTATGGAAAAGTGCTTATTTCTGCATTTCAATGTTGCAACTTGCTGAAAACAGTCAACAGTGTTTTCATAACATCTCGAATAAACATAACAAAAACATTTTTCATCCATTGTGCATCAAACATGATTTTAGAGCTTGTTTTATGGAAAAGTGCTTATTTCTGCATTTCAATGTTGCAACTTGCTGAAAACAAGTCAACAGTGTTTTCATAACATCTCGAATAAACATAACAAAAACATTTTTCATCCAGAGTGCATCAAACATGATTTTAGAGCTTGTTTTATGGAAAAGTGCTTATTTCTGCATTTCAATGTTGCAACTTGCTGAAAACTATCCACTGTGTTCATTTAATCTCAACTAGAGACAGCACAGCATAAATTGGACATCCAGAGTGCATCAAACATGATTTAGAGCTTGTTTATGGAAAAGTGCTTATTTCTGCATTTCAATGTTGCAACTTGCTGAAAACAAGTCAACAGTGTTTTCATAACATCTCGAATAAACATAACAAAAACATTTTTCATCCAGAGTGCATCAAACATGATTTAGAGCTTGTTTTATGGAAAAGTGCTTATTTCTGCATTTCAATGTTGCAACTTGCTGAAAACTATCCACGGTGTTCATTTAATCTCAACTAGAGACAGCACAGCATAAATTGGACATCCAGAGTGCATCAAACATGATTTAGAGCTTGTTTATGGAAAAGTGCTTATTTCTGCATTTCAATGTTGCAACTTGCTGAAAACTGTCCACGGCGTTCATTTCATCTCAACCTAGACACAGCACAGCAAAAATTGGACATCCAGAGTGCATCAAACATGATTTAGAGCTTGTTTATGGAAAAGTGCTTATTTCTGCATTTCAATGTTGCAACTTGCTGAAAACTATCCACGGTGTTCATTTAATCTCAACTAGAGACAGCACAGCATAAATTGGACATCCAGAGTGCATCAAACATGATTTAGAGCTTGTTTATGGAAAAGTGCTTATTTCTGCATTTCAATGTTGCAACTTGCTGAAAACAGTCAACAGTGTTTCATAACATCTCGAATAAACATAACAAAAACATTTTTCATCCATTGTGCATCAAACATGATTTTAGAGCTTGTTTTATGGAAAAGTGCTTATTTCTGCATTTCAATGTTGCAACTTGCTGAAAACAAGTCAACAGTGTTTTCATAACATCTCGAATAAACATAACAAAAACATTTTTCATCCAGAGTGCATCAAACATGATTTTAGAGCTTGTTTTATGGAAAAGTGCTTATTTCTGCATTTCAATGTTGCAACTTGCTGAAAACTATCCACGGTGTTCATTTAATCTCAACTAGAGACAGCACAGCATAAATTGGACATCCAGAGTGCATCAAACATGATTTAGAGCTTGTTTATGGAAAAGTGCTTATTTCTGCATTTCAATGTTGCAACTTGCTGAAAACAAGTCAACAGTGTTTTCATAACATCTCGAATAAACATAACAAAAACATTTTTCATCCAGAGTGCATCAAACATGATTTAGAGCTTGTTTATGGAAAAGTGCTTATTTCTGCATTTCAATGTTGCAACTTGCTGAAAACTATCCACGGTGTTCATTTAATCTCAACTAGAGACAGCACAGCAAAAATTGGACATCCAGAGTGCATCAAACATGATTTAGAGCTTGTTTATGGAAAAGTGCTTATTTCTGCATTTCAATGTTGCAACTTGCTGAAAACTGTCCACGGCGTTCATTTCATCTCAACCTAGACACAGCACAGCAAAAATTGGACATCCAGAGTGCATCAAACATGATTTAGAGCTTGTTTATGGAAAAGTGCTTATTTCTGCATTTCAATGTTGCAACTTGCTGAAAACTATCCACGGTGTTCATTTAATCTCAACTAGAGACAGCACAGCATAAATTGGACATCCAGAGTGCATCAAACATGATTTAGAGCTTGTTTATGGAAAAGTGCTTATTTCTGCATTTCAATGTTGCAACTTGCTGAAAACAGTCAACAGTGTTTTCATAACATCTCGAATAAACATAACAAAAACATTTTTCATCCAGAGTGCATCAAACATGATTTTAGAGCTTGTTTATGGAAAAGTGCTTATTTCTGCATTTCAATGTTGCAACTTGCTGAAAACAGTCAACAGTGTTTCATTAACATCTCGAACTAAACATAACAAAAACATTTTCATCCAGAGTGCATCAAACATGATTTAGAGCTTGTTTTATGGAAAAGTGCTTATTTCTGCATTTCAATGTTGCAACTTGCTGAAAACTATCCACGGTGTTCATTTAATCTCAACTAGAGACAGCACAGCATAAATTGGACATCCAGAGTGCATCAAACATGATTTAGAGCTTGTTTATGGAAAAGTGCTTATTTCTGCATTTCAATGTTGCAACTTGCTGAAAACAAGTCAACAGTGTTTTCATAACATCTCGAATAAACATAACAAAAACATTTTTCATCCAGAGTGCATCAAACATGATTTAGAGCTTGTTTATGGAAAAGTGCTTATTTCTGCATTTCAATGTTGCAACTTGCTGAAAACTATCCACGGTGTTCATTTAATCTCAACTAGACACAGCACAGCAAAAATTGGACATCCAGAGTGCATCAAACATGATTTAGAGCTTGTTTATGGAAAAGTGCTTATTTCTGCATTTCAATGTTGCAACTTGCTGAAAACAAGTCAACAGTGTTTTCATAACATCTCGAATAAACATAACAAAAACATTTTTCATCCAGAGTGCATCAAACATGATTTAGAGCTTGTTTATGGAAAAGTGCTTATTTCTGCATTTCAATGTTGCAACTTGCTGAAAACTGTCCACGGCGTTCATTTCATCTCAACTAGACACAGCACAGCAAAAATTGGACATCCAGAGTGCATCAAACATGATTTAGAGCTTGTTTATGGAAAAGTGCTTATTTCTGCATTTCAATGTTGCAACTTGCTGAAAACTGTCCACGGCGTTCATTTCATCTCAACCTAGACACAGCACAGCAAAAATTGGACATCCAGAGTGCATCAAACATGATTTAGAGCTTGTTTATGGAAAAGTGCTTATTTCTGCATTTCAATGTTGCAACTTGCTGAAAACTGTCCACGGCGTTCATTTAATCTCAACCTAGACACAGCACAGCAAAAATTGGACATCCAGAGTGCATCAAACATGATTTAGAGCTTGTTTATGGAAAAGTGCTTATTTCTGCATTTCAATGTTGCAACTTGCTGAAAACTGTCCACGGCGTTCATTTCATCTCAACCTAGACACAGCACAGCAAAAATTGGACATCCAGAGTGCATCAAACATGATTTAGAGCTTGTTTATGGAAAAGTGCTTATTTCTGCATTTCAATGTTGCAACTTGCTGAAAACAGTCAACAGTGTTTCATAACATCTCGAACTAAACATAACAAAAACATTTTCATCCAGAGTGCATCAAACATGATTTAGAGCTTGTTTATGGAAAAGTGCTTATTTCTGCATTTCAATGTTGCAACTTGCTGAAAACAAGTCAACAGTGTTTTCATAACATCTCGAATAAACATAACAAAAACATTTTTCATCCAGAGTGCATCAAACATGATTTAGAGCTTGTTTTATGGAAAAGTGCTTATTTCTGCATTTCAATGTTGCAACTTGCTGAAAACTGTCCACGGCGTTCATTTCATCTCAACCTAGACACAGCACAGCAAAAATTGGACATCCAGAGTGCATCAAACATGATTTAGAGCTTGTTTATGGAAAAGTGCTTATTTCTGCATTTCAATGTTGCAACTTGCTGAAAACAAGTCAACAGTGTTTTCATAACATCTCGAATAAACATAACAAAAACATTTTTCATCCAGAGTGCATCAAACATGATTTTAGAGCTTGTTTATGGAAAAGTGCTTATTTCTGCATTTCAATGTTGCAACTTGCTGAAAACTGTCCACGGCGTTCATTTCATCTCAACCTAGACACAGCACAGCAAAAATTGGACATCCAGAGTGCATCAAACATGATTTAGAGCTTGTTTATGGAAAAGTGCTTATTTCTGCATTTCAATGTTGCAACTTGCTGAAAACTGTCCACGGCGTTCATTTCATCTCAACCTAGACACAGCACAGCAAAAATTGGACATCCAGAGTGCATCAAACATGATTTAGAGCTTGTTTATGGAAAAGTGCTTATTTCTGCATTTCAATGTTGCAACTTGCTGAAAACTATCCACGGTGTTCATTTAATCTCAACTAGAGACAGCACAGCAAAAATTGGACATCCAGAGTGCATCAAACATGATTTAGAGCTTGTTTATGGAAAAGTGCTTATTTCTGCATTTCAATGTTGCAACTTGCTGAAAACAGTCAACAGTGTTTCATTACATCTCGAACTAAACATAACAAAAACATTTTTCATCCAGAGTGCATCAAACATGATTTAGAGCTTGTTTATGGAAAAGTGCTTATTTCTGCATTTCAATGTTGCAACTTGCTGAAAACTATCCACGGTGTTCATTTAATCTCAACTAGAGACAGCACAGCATAAATTGGACATCCAGAGTGCATCAAACATGATTTAGAGCTTGTTTATGGAAAAGTGCTTATTTCTGCATTTCAATGTTGCAACTTGCTGAAAACAAGTCAACAGTGTTTTCATAACATCTCGAATAAACATAACAAAAACATTTTTCATCCAGAGTGCATCAAACATGATTTTAGAGCTTGTTTTATGGAAAAGTGCTTATTTCTGCATTTCAATGTTGCAACTTGCTGAAAACTATCCACGGTGTTCATTTAATCTCAACTAGACACAGCACAGCAAAAATTGGACATCCAGAGTGCATCAAACATGATTTAGAGCTTGTTTATGGAAAAGTGCTTATTTCTGCATTTCAATGTTGCAACTTGCTGAAAACAAGTCAACAGTGTTTTCATAACATCTCGAATAAACATAACAAAAACATTTTTCATCCAGAGTGCATCAAACATGATTTTAGAGCTTGTTTATGGAAAAGTGCTTATTTCTGCATTTCAATGTTGCAACTTGCTGAAAACTGTCCACGGCGTTCATTTCATCTCAACCTAGACACAGCACAGCAAAAATTGGACATCCAGAGTGCATCAAACATGATTTAGAGCTTGTTTATGGAAAGTGCTTATTTCTGCATTTCAATGTTGCAACTTGCTGAAAACTATCCACGGTGTTCATTTAATCTCAACTAGAGACAGCACAGCATAAATTGGACATCCAGAGTGCATCAAACATGATTTAGAGCTTGTTTATGGAAAAGTGCTTATTTCTGCATTTCAATGTTGCAACTTGCTGAAAACAGTCAACAGTGTTTTCATAACATCTCGAATAAACATAACAAAAACATTTTTCATCCAGATGTGCATCAAACATGATTTAGAGCTTGTTTATGGAAAAGTGCTTATTTCTGCATTTCAATGTTGCAACTTGCTGAAAACAAGTCAACAGTGTTTCATAACATCTCGAATAAACATAACAAAAACATTTTTCATCCAGAGTGCATCAAACATGATTTTAGAGCTTGTTTATGGAAAAGTGCTTATTTCTGCATTTCAATGTTGCAACTTGCTGAAAACTGTCCACGGCGTTCATTTCATCTCAACCTAGACACAGCACAGCAAAAATTGGACATCCAGAGTGCATCAAACATGATTTAGAGCTTGTTTATGGAAAAGTGCTTATTTCTGCATTTCAATGTTGCAACTTGCTGAAAACTATCCACGGTGTTCATTTAATCTCAACTAGAGACAGCACAGCATAAATTGGACATCCAGAGTGCATCAAACATGATTTAGAGCTTGTTTATGGAAAAGTGCTTATTTCTGCATTTCAATGTTGCAACTTGCTGAAAACAGTCAACAGTGTTTTCATAACATCTCGAATAAACATAACAAAAACATTTTTCATCCAGAGTGCATCAAACATGATTTTAGAGCTTGTTTATGGAAAAGTGCTTATTTCTGCATTTCAATGTTGCAACTTGCTGAAAACTATCCACGGTGTTCATTTAATCTCAACTAGAGACAGCACAGCAAAAATTGGACATCCAGAGTGCATCAAACATGATTTAGAGCTTGTTTATGGAAAAGTGCTTATTTCTGCATTTCAATGTTGCAACTTGCTGAAAACAAGTCAACAGTGTTTTCATAACATCTCGAATAAACATAACAAAAACATTTTTCATCCAGAGTGCATCAAACATGATTTAGAGCTTGTTTATGGAAAAGTGCTTATTTCTGCATTTCAATGTTGCAACTTGCTGAAAACTATCCACGGTGTTCATTTAATCTCAACTAGACACAGCACAGCAAAAATTGGACATCCAGAGTGCATCAAACATGATTTAGAGCTTGTTTATGGAAAAGTGCTTATTTCTGCATTTCAATGTTGCAACTTGCTGAAAACTGTCCACGGCGTTCATTTCATCTCAACCTAGACACAGCACAGCAAAAATTGGACATCCAGAGTGCATCAAACATGATTTAGAGCTTGTTTATGGAAAAGTGCTTATTTCTGCATTTCAATGTTGCAACTTGCTGAAAACTATCCACGGTGTTCATTTAATCTCAACTAGAGACAGCACAGCATAAATTGGACATCCAGAGTGCATCAAACATGATTTAGAGCTTGTTTATGGAAAAGTGCTTATTTCTGCATTTCAATGTTGCAACTTGCTGAAAACTGTCCACGGCGTTCATTTCATCTCAACCTAGACACAGCACAGCAAAAATTGGACATCCAGAGTGCATCAAACATGATTTAAGAGCTTGTTTATGGAAAAGTGCTTATTTCTGCATTTCAATGTTGCAACTTGCTGAAAACTATCCACGGCGTTCATTTCATCTCAACCTAGACACAGCACAGCAAAAATTGGACATCCAGAGTGCATCAAACATGATTTAGAGCTTGTTTATGGAAAAGTGCTTATTTCTGCATTTCAATGTTGCAACTTGCTGAAAACAAGTCAACAGTGTTTCATAACATCTCGAATAAACATAACAAAAACATTTTTCATCCAGAGTGCATCAAACATGATTTTAGAGCTTGTTTATGGAAAAGTGCTTATTTCTGCATTTCAATGTTGCAACTTGCTGAAAACTGTCCACGGCGTTCATTTCATCTCAACCTAGACAAAGCGCAGCAAAAATTGGACATCCAGAGTGCATCAAACATGATTTAAGAGCTTGTTTATGGAAAAGTGCTTATTTCTGCATTTCAATGTTGCAACTTGCTGAAAACTGTCCACGGCGTTCATTTCATCTCAACCTAGACACAGCACAGCAAAAATTGGACATCCAGAGTGCATCAAACATGATTTAGAGCTTGTTTATGGAAAAGTGCTTATTTCTGCATTTCAATGTTGCAACTTGCTGAAAACTATCCACGGTGTTCATTTAATCTCAACTAGAGACAGCACAGCATAAATTGGACATCCAGAGTGCATCAAACATGATTTAGAGCTTGTTTATGGAAAAGTGCTTATTTCTGCATTTCAATGTTGCAACTTGCTGAAAACAGTCAACAGTGTTTTCATAACATCTCGAATAAACATAACAAAAACATTTTTCATCCAGAGTGCATCAAACATGATTTAGAGCTTGTTTATGGAAAAGTGCTTATTTCTGCATTTCAATGTTGCAACTTGCTGAAAACTGTCCACGGCGTTCATTTCATCTCAACCTAGACAAGCGCAGCAAAAATTGGACATCCAGAGTGCATCAAACATGATTTAAGAGCTTGTTTATGGAAAAGTGCTTATTTCTGCATTTCAATGTTGCAACTTGCTGAAAACTGTCCACGGCGTTCATTTCATCTCAACCTAGACACAGCACAGCAAAAATTGGACATCCAGAGTGCATCAAACATGATTTAGAGCTTGTTTATGGAAAAGTGCTTATTTCTGCATTTCAATGTTGCAACTTGCTGAAAACTATCCACGGTGTTCATTTAATCTCAACTAGAGACAGCACAGCAAAAATTGGACATCCAGAGTGCATCAAACATGATTTAGAGCTTGTTTATGGAAAAGTGCTTATTTCTGCATTTCAATGTTGCAACTTGCTGAAAACAGTCAACAGTGTTTTCATAACATCTCGAATAAACATAACAAAAACATTTTTCATCCATAGTGCATCAAACATGATTTTAGAGCTTGTTTATGGAAAAGTGCTTATTTCTGCATTTCAATGTTGCAACTTGCTGAAAACTAGTCCACGGTGTTCATTTAATCTCAACTAGAACAGCACAGCAAAAATTGGACATCCAGAGTGCATCAAACATGATTTAGAGCTTGTTTATGGAAAAGTGCTTATTTCTGCATTTCAATGTTGCAACTTGCTGAAAACAAGTCAACAGTGTTTCATTACATCTCGAACTAAACATAACAAAAACATTGTCATCCAGAGTGCATCAAACATGATTTAGAGCTTGTTTATGGAAAAGTGCTTATTTCTGCATTTCAATGTTGCAACTTGCTGAAAACTATCCACGGTGTTCATTTAATCTCAACCTAGACACAGCACAGCAAAAATTGGACATCCAGAGTGCATCAAACATGATTTAGAGCTTGTTTATGGAAAAGTGCTTATTTCTGCATTTCAATGTTGCAACTTGCTGAAAACTGTCCACGGCGTTCATTTCATCTCAACCTAGACACAGCACAGCAAAAATTGGACATCCAGAGTGCATCAAACATGATTTAGAGCTTGTTTATGGAAAAGTGCTTATTTCTGCATTTCAATGTTGCAACTTGCTGAAAACTGTCCACGGCGTTCATTTCATCTCAACCTAGACACAGCACAGCAAAAATTGGACATCCAGAGTGCATCAAACATGATTTAGAGCTTGTTTATGGAAAAGTGCTTATTTCTGCATTTCAATGTTGCAACTTGCTGAAAACTATCCACGGCGTTCATTTCATCTCAACCTAGACACAGCACAGCAAAAATTGGACATCCAGAGTGCATCAAACATGATTTAGAGCTTGTTTATGGAAAAGTGCTTATTTCTGCATTTCAATGTTGCAACTTGCTGAAAACTATCCACGGTGTTCATTTAATCTCAACTAGAGACAGCACAGCAAAAATTGGACATCCAGAGTGCATCAAACATGATTTAGAGCTTGTTTATGGAAAAGTGCTTATTTCTGCATTTCAATGTTGCAACTTGCTGAAAACAGTCAACAGTGTTTTCATAACATCTCGAATAAACATAACAAAAACATTTTTCATCCAGAGTGCATCAAACATGATTTTAGAGCTTGTTTATGGAAAAGTGCTTATTTCTGCATTTCAATGTTGCAACTTGCTGAAAACTATCCACGGTGTTCATTTAATCTCAACTAGAGACAGCACAGCAAAAATTGGACATCCAGAGTGCATCAAACATGATTTAGAGCTTGTTTATGGAAAAGTGCTTATTTCTGCATTTCAATGTTGCAACTTGCTGAAAACAGTCAACAGTGTTTTCATAACATCTCGAATAAACATAACAAAAACATTTTTCATCCAGAGTGCATCAAACATGATTTAGAGCTTGTTTATGGAAAAGTGCTTATTTCTGCATTTCAATGTTGCAACTTGCTGAAAACTATCCACGGTGTTCATTTAATCTCAACTAGAGACAGCACAGCAAAAATTGGACATCCAGAGTGCATCAAACATGATTTAGAGCTTGTTTATGGAAAAGTGCTTATTTCTGCATTTCAATGTTGCAACTTGCTGAAAACAGTCAACAGTGTTTTCATAACATCTCGAATAAACATAACAAAAACATTTTTCATCCAGAGTGCATCAAACATGATTTTAGAGCTTGTTTTATGGAAAAGTGCTTATTTCTGCATTTCAATGTTGCAACTTGCTGAAAACTATCCACGGTGTTCATTTAATCTCAACCTAGACACAGCACAGCAAAAATTGGACATCCAGAGTGCATCAAACATGATTTAGAGCTTGTTTATGGAAAAGTGCTTATTTCTGCATTTCAATGTTGCAACTTGCTGAAAACAAGTCAACAGTGTTTTCATAACATCTCGAATAAACATAACAAAAACATTTTTCATCCAGAGTGCATCAAACATGATTTAGAGCTTGTTTATGGAAAAGTGCTTATTTCTGCATTTCAATGTTGCAACTTGCTGAAAACTATCCACGGCGTTCATTTAATCTCAACCTAGACACAGCACAGCAAAAATTGGACATCCAGAGTGCATCAAACATGATTTAGAGCTTGTTTATGGAAAAGTGCTTATTTCTGCATTTCAATGTTGCAACTTGCTGAAAACTGTCCACGGCGTTCATTTCATCTCAACTAGACACAGCACAGCAAAAATTGGACATCCAGAGTGCATCAAACATGATTTAGAGCTTGTTTATGGAAAAGTGCTTATTTCTGCATTTCAATGTTGCAACTTGCTGAAAACTATCCACGGTGTTCATTTAATCTCAACTAGAGACAGCACAGCATAAATTGGACATCCAGAGTGCATCAAACATGATTTAGAGCTTGTTTATGGAAAAGTGCTTATTTCTGCATTTCAATGTTGCAACTTGCTGAAAACAAGTCAACAGTGTTTTCATAACATCTCGAATAAACATAACAAAAACATTTTTCATCCAGAGTGCATCAAACATGATTTTAGAGCTTGTTTATGGAAAAGTGCTTATTTCTGCATTTCAATGTTGCAACTTGCTGAAAACTGTCCACGGCGTTCATTTCATCTCAACCTAGACACAGCACAGCAAAAATTGGACATCCAGAGTGCATCAAACATGATTTAGAGCTTGTTTATGGAAAAGTGCTTATTTCTGCATTTCAATGTTGCAACTTGCTGAAAACTGTCCACGGCGTTCATTTAATCTCAACTAGACACAGCACAGCAAAAATTGGACATCCAGAGTGCATCAAACATGATTTAGAGCTTGTTTATGGAAAAGTGCTTATTTCTGCATTTCAATGTTGCAACTTGCTGAAAACAGTCAACAGTGTTTTCATAACATCTCGAATAAACATAACAAAAACATTTTTCATCCAGAGTGCATCAAACATGATTTAGAGCTTGTTTATGGAAAAGTGCTTATTTCTGCATTTCAATGTTGCAACTTGCTGAAAACTATCCACGGTGTTCATTTAATCTCAACTAGAGACAGCACAGCAAAAATTGGACATCCAGAGTGCATCAAACATGATTTAGAGCTTGTTTATGGAAAAGTGCTTATTTCTGCATTTCAATGTTGCAACTTGCTGAAAACAAGTCAACAGTGTTTTCATAACATCTCGAATAAACATAACAAAAACATTTTTCATCCAGAGTGCATCAAACATGATTTAGAGCTTGTTTATGGAAAAGTGCTTATTTCTGCATTTCAATGTTGCAACTTGCTGAAAACTGTCCACGGCGTTCATTTCATCTCAACCTAGACACAGCACAGCAAAAATTGGACATCCAGAGTGCATCAAACATGATTTAGAGCTTGTTTATGGAAAAGTGCTTATTTCTGCATTTCAATGTTGCAACTTGCTGAAAACTAGTCCACGGTGTTCATTTCATCTCAACCTAGACACAGCACAGCAAAAATTGGACATCCAGAGTGCATCAAACATGATTTAGAGCTTGTTTATGGAAAAGTGCTTATTTCTGCATTTCAATGTTGCAACTTGCTGAAAACTATCCACGGTGTTCATTTAATCTCAACTAGACACAGCACAGCAAAATTGGACATCCAGAGTGCATCAAACATGATTTAGAGCTTGTTTATGGAAAAGTGCTTATTTCTGCATTTCAATGTTGCAACTTGCTGAAAACAGTCAACAGTGTTTTCATAACATCTCGAATAAACATAACAAAAACATTTTTCATCCAGAGTGCATCAAACATGATTTTAGAGCTTGTTTTATGGAAAAGTGCTTATTTCTGCATTTCAATGTTGCAACTTGCTGAAAACTGTCCACGGCGTTCATTTCATCTCAACCTAGACAAAGCGCAGCAAAAATTGGACATCCAGAGTGCATCAAACATGATTTAGAGCTTGTTTATGGAAAAGTGCTTATTTCTGCATTTCAATGTTGCAACTTGCTGAAAACTGTCCACGGCGTTCATTTCATCTCAACCTAGACACAGCACAGCAAAAATTGGACATCCAGAGTGCATCAAACATGATTTAGAGCTTGTTTATGGAAAAGTGCTTATTTCTGCATTTCAATGTTGCAACTTGCTGAAAACTATCCACGGTGTTCATTTAATCTCAACTAGACACAGCACAGCAAAAATTGGACATCCAGAGTGCATCAAACATGATTTAGAGCTTGTTTATGGAAAAGTGCTTATTTCTGCATTTCAATGTTGCAACTTGCTGAAAACTATCCACGGTGTTCATTTAATCTCAACTAGAGACAGCACAGCAAAAATTGGACATCCAGAGTGCATCAAACATGATTTAGAGCTTGTTTATGGAAAAGTGCTTATTTCTGCATTTCAATGTTGCAACTTGCTGAAAACAGTCAACAGTGTTTTCATAACATCTCGAATAAACATAACAAAAACATTTTTCATCCAGAGTGCATCAAACATGATTTTAGAGCTTGTTTTATGGAAAAGTGCTTATTTCTGCATTTCAATGTTGCAACTTGCTGAAAACTGTCCACGGCGTTCATTTCATCTCAACCTAGACACAGCACAGCAAAAATTGGACATCCAGAGTGCATCAAACATGATTTAGAGCTTGTTTATGGAAAAGTGCTTATTTCTGCATTTCAATGTTGCAACTTGCTGAAAACTGTCCACGGCGTTCATTTCATCTCAACTAGACACAGCACAGCAAAAATTGGACATCCAGAGTGCATCAAACATGATTTAGAGCTTGTTTATGGAAAAGTGCTTATTTCTGCATTTCAATGTTGCAACTTGCTGAAAACTATCCACGGTGTTCATTTAATCTCAACTAGACACAGCACAGCAAAAATTGGACATCCAGAGTGCATCAAACATGATTTAGAGCTTGTTTATGGAAAAGTGCTTATTTCTGCATTTCAATGTTGCAACTTGCTGAAAACTGTCCACGGCGTTCATTTCATCTCAACCTAGACACAGCACAGCAAAAATTGGACATCCAGAGTGCATCAAACATGATTTAGAGCTTGTTTATGGAAAAGTGCTTATTTCTGCATTTCAATGTTGCAACTTGCTGAAAACTATCCACGGTGTTCATTTAATCTCAACTAGACACAGCACAGCAAAATTGGACATCCAGAGTGCATCAAACATGATTTAGAGCTTGTTTATGGAAAAGTGCTTATTTCTGCATTTCAATGTTGCAACTTGCTGAAAACTAGTCCACGGTGTTCATTTCATCTCAACCTAGACAAAGCACAGCAAAAATTGGACATCCAGAGTGCATCAAACATGATTTAGAGCTTGTTTATGGAAAAGTGCTTATTTCTGCATTTCAATGTTGCAACTTGCTGAAAACTGTCCACGGTGTTCATTTCATCTCAACTAGACACAGCACAGCAAAAATTGGACATCCAGAGTGCATCAAACATGATTTAGAGCTTGTTTATGGAAAAGTGCTTATTTCTGCATTTCAATGTTGCAACTTGCTGAAAACTATCCACGGTGTTCATTTAATCTCAACTAGAGACAGCACAGCAAAAATTGGACATCCAGAGTGCATCAAACATGATTTAGAGCTTGTTTATGGAAAAGTGCTTATTTCTGCATTTCAATGTTGCAACTTGCTGAAAACAGTCAACAGTGTTTTCATAACATCTCGAATAAACATAACAAAAACATTTTTCATCCAGAGTGCATCAAACATGATTTAGAGCTTGTTTATGGAAAAGTGCTTATTTCTGCATTTCAATGTTGCAACTTGCTGAAAACTATCCACGGTGTTCATTTAATCTCAACTAGAGACAGCACAGCAAAAATTGGACATCCAGAGTGCATCAAACATGATTTAGAGCTTGTTTATGGAAAAGTGCTTATTTCTGCATTTCAATGTTGCAACTTGCTGAAAACAAGTCAACAGTGTTTTCATAACATCTCGAATAAACATAACAAAAACATTTTTCATCCAGAGTGCATCAAACATGATTTTAGAGCTTGTTTATGGAAAAGTGCTTATTTCTGCATTTCAATGTTGCAACTTGCTGAAAACTATCCACGGTGTTCATTTAATCTCAACTAGACACAGCACAGCAAAAATTGGACATCCAGAGTGCATCAAACATGATTTAGAGCTTGTTTATGGAAAAGTGCTTATTTCTGCATTTCAATGTTGCAACTTGCTGAAAACAGTCCACAGTGTTTCATTACATCTCGAACTAAACATCAACAAAAAATTGGACATCCAGAGTGCATCAAACATGATTTAGAGCTTGTTTATGGAAAAGTGCTTATTTCTGCATTTCAATGTTGCAACTTGCTGAAAACTATCCACGGCGTTCATTTCATCTCAACTAGACACAGCACAGCAAAAATTGGACATCCAGAGTGCATCAAACATGATTTAGAGCTTGTTTATGGAAAAGTGCTTATTTCTGCATTTCAATGTTGCAACTTGCTGAAAACTGTCCACGGCGTTCATTTCATCTCAACTAGACACAGCACAGCAAAAATTGGACATCCAGAGTGCATCAAACATGATTTAGAGCTTGTTTATGGAAAAGTGCTTATTTCTGCATTTCAATGTTGCAACTTGCTGAAAACTAGTCCACGGTGTTCATTTAATCTCAACCTAGACACAGCACAGCAAAAATTGGACATCCAGAGTGCATCAAACATGATTTAGAGCTTGTTTATGGAAAAGTGCTTATTTCTGCATTTCAATGTTGCAACTTGCTGAAAACAGTCAACAGTGTTTTCATAACATCTCGAATAAACATAACAAAAACATTTTTCATCCAGAGTGCATCAAACATGATTTAGAGCTTGTTTATGGAAAAGTGCTTATTTCTGCATTTCAATGTTGCAACTTGCTGAAAACTGTCCACGGCGTTCATTTAATCTCAACCTAGACACAGCACAGCAAAAATTGGACATCCAGAGTGCATCAAACATGATTTAGAGCTTGTTTATGGAAAAGTGCTTATTTCTGCATTTCAATGTTGCAACTTGCTGAAAACTGTCCACGGCGTTCATTTCATCTCAACCTAGACACAGCACAGCAAAAATTGGACATCCAGAGTGCATCAAACATGATTTAGAGCTTGTTTATGGAAAAGTGCTTATTTCTGCATTTCAATGTTGCAACTTGCTGAAAACTATCCACGGTGTTCATTTAATCTCAACTAGAGACAGCACAGCATAAATTGGACATCCAGAGTGCATCAAACATGATTTAGAGCTTGTTTATGGAAAAGTGCTTATTTCTGCATTTCAATGTTGCAACTTGCTGAAAACAGTCAACAGTGTTTTCATAACATCTCGAATAAACATAACAAAAACATTTTTCATCCAGAGTGCATCAAACATGATTTAGAGCTTGTTTATGGAAAAGTGCTTATTTCTGCATTTCAATGTTGCAACTTGCTGAAAACTATCCACGGTGTTCATTTAATCTCAACTAGACACAGCACAGCAAAAATTGGACATCCAGAGTGCATCAAACATGATTTAGAGCTTGTTTATGGAAAAGTGCTTATTTCTGCATTTCAATGTTGCAACTTGCTGAAAACAAGTCAACAGTGTTTTCATAACATCTCGAATAAACATAACAAAAACATTTTTCATCCAGAGTGCATCAAACATGATTTTAGAGCTTGTTTTATGGAAAAGTGCTTATTTCTGCATTTCAATGTTGCAACTTGCTGAAAACTGTCCACGGCGTTCATTTCATCTCAACCTAGACAAAGCGCAGCAAAAATTGGACATCCAGAGTGCATCAAACATGATTTAAGAGCTTGTTTATGGAAAAGTGCTTATTTCTGCATTTCAATGTTGCAACTTGCTGAAAACTGTCCACGGCGTTCATTTCATCTCAACCTAGACACAGCACAGCAAAAATTGGACATCCAGAGTGCATCAAACATGATTTAGAGCTTGTTTATGGAAAAGTGCTTATTTCTGCATTTCAATGTTGCAACTTGCTGAAAACTATCCACGGTGTTCATTTAATCTCAACTAGAGACAGCACAGCATAAATTGGACATCCAGAGTGCATCAAACATGATTTAGAGCTTGTTTATGGAAAAGTGCTTATTTCTGCATTTCAATGTTGCAACTTGCTGAAAACTGTCCACGGCGTTCATTTCATCTCAACTAGACACAGCACAGCAAAAATTGGACATCCAGAGTGCATCAAACATGATTTAGAGCTTGTTTATGGAAAAGTGCTTATTTCTGCATTTCAATGTTGCAACTTGCTGAAAACTATCCACGGTGTTCATTTAATCTCAACTAGAGACAGCACAGCAAAAATTGGACATCCAGAGTGCATCAAACATGATTTAGAGCTTGTTTATGGAAAAGTGCTTATTTCTGCATTTCAATGTTGCAACTTGCTGAAAACAAGTCAACAGTGTTTTCATAACATCTCGAATAAACATAACAAAAACATTTTTCATCCAGAGTGCATCAAACATGATTTTAGAGCTTGTTTTATGGAAAAGTGCTTATTTCTGCATTTCAATGTTGCAACTTGCTGAAAACTATCCACGGTGTTCATTTAATCTCAACTAGAGACAGCACAGCAAAAATTGGACATCCAGAGTGCATCAAACATGATTTAGAGCTTGTTTATGGAAAAGTGCTTATTTCTGCATTTCAATGTTGCAACTTGCTGAAAACAAGTCAACAGTGTTTTCATAACATCTCGAATAAACATAACAAAAACATTTTTCATCCAGAGTGCATCAAACATGATTTAGAGCTTGTTTTATGGAAAAGTGCTTATTTCTGCATTTCAATGTTGCAACTTGCTGAAAACTATCCACGGTGTTCATTTAATCTCAACTAGAGACAGCACAGCATAAATTGGACATCCAGAGTGCATCAAACATGATTTAGAGCTTGTTTATGGAAAAGTGCTTATTTCTGCATTTCAATGTTGCAACTTGCTGAAAACAAGTCAACAGTGTTTTCATAACATCTCGAATAAACATAACAAAAACATTTTTCATCCAGAGTGCATCAAACATGATTTAGAGCTTGTTTATGGAAAAGTGCTTATTTCTGCATTTCAATGTTGCAACTTGCTGAAAACTATCCACGGTGTTCATTTCATCTCAACTAGACACAGCACAGCAAAAATTGGACATCCAGAGTGCATCAAACATGATTTAGAGCTTGTTTATGGAAAAGTGCTTATTTCTGCATTTCAATGTTGCAACTTGCTGAAAACTAGTCCACGGCGTTCATTTCATCTCAACCTAGACACAGCACAGCAAAAATTGGACATCCAGAGTGCATCAAACATGATTTAGAGCTTGTTTATGGAAAAGTGCTTATTTCTGCATTTCAATGTTGCAACTTGCTGAAAACAAGTCAACAGTGTTTTCATAACATCTCGAATAAACATAACAAAAACATTTTTCATCCAGAGTGCATCAAACATGATTTTAGAGCTTGTTTATGGAAAAGTGCTTATTTCTGCATTTCAATGTTGCAACTTGCTGAAAACTGTCCACGGCGTTCATTTCATCTCAACCTAGACACAGCACAGCAAAAATTGGACATCCAGAGTGCATCAAACATGATTTAGAGCTTGTTTATGGAAAAGTGCTTATTTCTGCATTTCAATGTTGCAACTTGCTGAAAACTGTCCACGGCGTTCATTCATCTCAACCTAGACAAGCACAGCAAAAATTGGACATCCAGAGTGCATCAAACATGATTTAGAGCTTGTTTATGGAAAAGTGCTTATTTCTGCATTTCAATGTTGCAACTTGCTGAAAACTATCCACGGTGTTCATTTAATCTCAACTAGAGACAGCACAGCAAAAATTGGACATCCAGAGTGCATCAAACATGATTTAGAGCTTGTTTATGGAAAAGTGCTTATTTCTGCATTTCAATGTTGCAACTTGCTGAAAACAGTCAACAGTGTTTTCATAACATCTCGAATAAACATAACAAAAACATTTTTCATCCAGAGTGCATCAAACATGATTTAGAGCTTGTTTATGGAAAAGTGCTTATTTCTGCATTTCAATGTTGCAACTTGCTGAAAACTGTCCACGGCGTTCATTTCATCTCAACCTAGACACAGCACAGCAAAAATTGGACATCCAGAGTGCATCAAACATGATTTAGAGCTTGTTTATGGAAAAGTGCTTATTTCTGCATTTCAATGTTGCAACTTGCTGAAAACAAGTCAACAGTGTTTTCATAACATCTCGAATAAACATAACAAAACATTTTTCATCCAGAGTGCATCAAACATGATTTAGAGCTTGTTTATGGAAAAGTGCTTATTTCTGCATTTCAATGTTGCAACTTGCTGAAAACTGTCCACGGCGTTCATTTCATCTCAACCTAGACACAGCACAGCAAAAATTGGACATCCAGAGTGCATCAAACATGATTTAGAGCTTGTTTATGGAAAAGTGCTTATTTCTGCATTTCAATGTTGCAACTTGCTGAAAACTGTCCACGGCGTTCATTTCATCTCAACCTAGACACAGCACAGCAAAAATTGGACATCCAGAGTGCATCAAACATGATTTAGAGCTTGTTTATGGAAAAGTGCTTATTTCTGCATTTCAATGTTGCAACTTGCTGAAAACTGTCCACGGTGTTCATTTCATCTCAACCTAGACACAGCACAGCAAAAATTGGACATCCAGAGTGCATCAAACATGATTTAGAGCTTGTTTATGGAAAAGTGCTTATTTCTGCATTTCAATGTTGCAACTTGCTGAAAACTATCCACGGTGTTCATTTAATCTCAACTAGAGACAGCACAGCAAAAATTGGACATCCAGAGTGCATCAAACATGATTTAGAGCTTGTTTATGGAAAAGTGCTTATTTCTGCATTTCAATGTTGCAACTTGCTGAAAACTGTCCACGGCGTTCATTTCATCTCAACCTAGACACAGCACAGCAAAAATTGGACATCCAGAGTGCATCAAACATGATTTAGAGCTTGTTTATGGAAAAGTGCTTATTTCTGCATTTCAATGTTGCAACTTGCTGAAAACAGTCAACAGTGTTTCATAACATCTCGAATAAACATAACAAAAACATTTTTCATCCAGAGTGCATCAAACATGATTTAGAGCTTGTTTTATGGAAAAGTGCTTATTTCTGCATTTCAATGTTGCAACTTGCTGAAAACTATCCACGGTGTTCATTTCATCTCAACTAGAGACAGCACAGCAAAAATTGGACATCCAGAGTGCATCAAACATGATTTAGAGCTTGTTTATGGAAAAGTGCTTATTTCTGCATTTCAATGTTGCAACTTGCTGAAAACAGTCAACAGTGTTTTCATAACATCTCGAATAAACATAACAAAAACATTTTTCATCCAGAGTGCATCAAACATGATTTAGAGCTTGTTTATGGAAAAGTGCTTATTTCTGCATTTCAATGTTGCAACTTGCTGAAAACTGTCCACGGCGTTCATTTCATCTCAACCTAGACACAGCACAGCAAAAATTGGACATCCAGAGTGCATCAAACATGATTTAGAGCTTGTTTATGGAAAAGTGCTTATTTCTGCATTTCAATGTTGCAACTTGCTGAAAACTAGTCCACGGTGTTCATTTCATCTCAACCTAGACACAGCACAGCAAAAATTGGACATCCAGAGTGCATCAAACATGATTTAGAGCTTGTTTATGGAAAAGTGCTTATTTCTGCATTTCAATGTTGCAACTTGCTGAAAACTAGTCAACGGTGTTCATTACATCTCAACTAGAACAGCACAGCAAAAATTGGACATCCAGAGTGCATCAAACATGATTTAGAGCTTGTTTATGGAAAAGTGCTTATTTCTGCATTTCAATGTTGCAACTTGCTGAAAACTGTCCACGGCGTTCATTTCATCTCAACCTAGACACAGCACAGCAAAAATTGGACATCCAGAGTGCATCAAACATGATTTAGAGCTTGTTTATGGAAAAGTGCTTATTTCTGCATTTCAATGTTGCAACTTGCTGAAAACAAGTCAACAGTGTTTTCATAACATCTCGAATAAACATAACAAAAACATTTTTCATCCAGAGTGCATCAAACATGATTTTAGAGCTTGTTTATGGAAAAGTGCTTATTTCTGCATTTCAATGTTGCAACTTGCTGAAAACTGTCCACGGTGTTCATTTCATCTCAACTAGACACAGCACAGCAAAAATTGGACATCCAGAGTGCATCAAACATGATTTAGAGCTTGTTTATGGAAAAGTGCTTATTTCTGCATTTCAATGTTGCAACTTGCTGAAAACAGTCACAGGTGTTTTCATACATCTCGAATAAACATCACAAAAACATTTTTCATCCAGAGTGCATCAAACATGATTTTAGAGCTTGTTTATGGAAAAGTGCTTATTTCTGCATTTCAATGTTGCAACTTGCTGAAAACTATCCACGGTGTTCATTTAATCTCAACTAGAGACAGCACAGCAAAATTGGACATCCAGAGTGCATCAAACATGATTTAGAGCTTGTTTATGGAAAAGTGCTTATTTCTGCATTTCAATGTTGCAACTTGCTGAAAACAGTCAACAGTGTTTTCATAACATCTCGAATAAACATAACAAAAACATTTTTCATCCAGAGTGCATCAAACATGATTTTAGAGCTTGTTTATGGAAAAGTGCTTATTTCTGCATTTCAATGTTGCAACTTGCTGAAAACTATCCACGGTGTTCATTTAATCTCAACTAGAGACAGCACAGCAAAAATTGGACATCCAGAGTGCATCAAACATGATTTAGAGCTTGTTTATGGAAAAGTGCTTATTTCTGCATTTCAATGTTGCAACTTGCTGAAAACAGTCAACAGTGTTTTCATAACATCTCGAATAAACATAACAAAAACATTTTTCATCCAGAGTGCATCAAACATGATTTAGAGCTTGTTTATGGAAAAGTGCTTATTTCTGCATTTCAATGTTGCAACTTGCTGAAAACTATCCACGGTGTTCATTTAATCTCAACTAGACACAGCACAGCAAAAATTGGACATCCAGAGTGCATCAAACATGATTTAGAGCTTGTTTATGGAAAAGTGCTTATTTCTGCATTTCAATGTTGCAACTTGCTGAAAACAGTCAACAGTGTTTTCATAACATCTCGAATAAACATAACAAAAACATTTTTCATCCAGAGTGCATCAAACATGATTTTAGAGCTTGTTTATGGAAAAGTGCTTATTTCTGCATTTCAATGTTGCAACTTGCTGAAAACTATCCACGGTGTTCATTTAATCTCAACCTAGACACAGCACAGCAAAAATTGGACATCCAGAGTGCATCAAACATGATTTAGAGCTTGTTTATGGAAAAGTGCTTATTTCTGCATTTCAATGTTGCAACTTGCTGAAAACAGTCAACAGTGTTTTCATTAACATCTCGAACTAAACATAACAAAAACATTTTCATCCAGAGTGCATCAAACATGATTTAGAGCTTGTTTTATGGAAAAGTGCTTATTTCTGCATTTCAATGTTGCAACTTGCTGAAAACTGTCCACGGCGTTCATTTCATCTCAACCTAGACACAGCACAGCAAAAATTGGACATCCAGAGTGCATCAAACATGATTTAGAGCTTGTTTATGGAAAAGTGCTTATTTCTGCATTTCAATGTTGCAACTTGCTGAAAACTGTCCACGGCGTTCATTTCATCTCAACCTAGACACAGCACAGCAAAAATTGGACATCCAGAGTGCATCAAACATGATTTAGAGCTTGTTTATGGAAAAGTGCTTATTTCTGCATTTCAATGTTGCAACTTGCTGAAAACTGTCCACGGCGTTCATTTCATCTCAACCTAGACACAGCACAGCAAAAATTGGACATCCAGAGTGCATCAAACATGATTTAGAGCTTGTTTATGGAAAAGTGCTTATTTCTGCATTTCAATGTTGCAACTTGCTGAAAACTGTCCACGGCGTTCATTTCATCTCAACCTAGACAAGCACAGCAAAAATTTGACATCCAGAGTGCATCAAACATGATTTAGAGCTTGTTTATGGAAAAGTGCTTATTTCTGCATTTCAATGTTGCAACTTGCTGAAAACTGTCCACGGCGTTCATTTCATCTCAACCTAGACACAGCACAGCAAAAATTGGACATCCAGAGTGCATCAAACATGATTTAGAGCTTGTTTATGGAAAAGTGCTTATTTCTGCATTTCAATGTTGCAACTTGCTGAAAACTAGTCCACGGTGTTCATTTAATCTCAACTAGACACAGCACAGCAAAAATTGGACATCCAGAGTGCATCAAACATGATTTAGAGCTTGTTTATGGAAAAGTGCTTATTTCTGCATTTCAATGTTGCAACTTGCTGAAAACTAGTCCACGGCGTTCATTTCATCTCAACCTAGACACAGCACAGCAAAAATTGGACATCCAGAGTGCATCAAACATGATTTAGAGCTTGTTTATGGAAAAGTGCTTATTTCTGCATTTCAATGTTGCAACTTGCTGAAAACTATCCACGGTGTTCATTTAATCTCAACTAGAGACAGCACAGCAAAATTGGACATCCAGAGTGCATCAAACATGATTTAGAGCTTGTTTATGGAAAAGTGCTTATTTCTGCATTTCAATGTTGCAACTTGCTGAAAACAGTCAACAGTGTTTTCATAACATCTCGAATAAACATAACAAAAACATTTTTCATCCAGAGTGCATCAAACATGATTTTAGAGCTTGTTTATGGAAAAGTGCTTATTTCTGCATTTCAATGTTGCAACTTGCTGAAAACTGTCCACGGCGTTCATTTCATCTCAACCTAGACACAGCACAGCAAAAATTGGACATCCAGAGTGCATCAAACATGATTTAGAGCTTGTTTATGGAAAAGTGCTTATTTCTGCATTTCAATGTTGCAACTTGCTGAAAACTGTCCACGGCGTTCATTTCATCTCAACCTAGACACAGCACAGCAAAAATTGGACATCCAGAGTGCATCAAACATGATTTAGAGCTTGTTTATGGAAAAGTGCTTATTTCTGCATTTCAATGTTGCAACTTGCTGAAAACTAGTCCACGGTGTTCATTTACATCTCAACTAGAACAGCACAGCAAAAATTGGACATCCAGAGTGCATCAAACATGATTTAGAGCTTGTTTATGGAAAAGTGCTTATTTCTGCATTTCAATGTTGCAACTTGCTGAAAACTATCCACGGTGTTCATTTAATCTCAACTAGACACAGCACAGCAAAAATTGGACATCCAGAGTGCATCAAACATGATTTAGAGCTTGTTTATGGAAAAGTGCTTATTTCTGCATTTCAATGTTGCAACTTGCTGAAAACTATCCACGGTGTTTCATTTACATCTCAACTAGAACAGCACAGCAAAAATTTGACATCCAGAGTGCATCAAACATGATTTAGAGCTTGTTTATGGAAAAGTGCTTATTTCTGCATTTCAATGTTGCAACTTGCTGAAAACAGTCAACAGTGTTTCATAACATCTCGAATAAACATAACAAAAACATTTTTCATCCAGAGTGCATCAAACATGATTTAGAGCTTGTTTATGGAAAAGTGCTTATTTCTGCATTTCAATGTTGCAACTTGCTGAAAACTATCCACGGTGTTCATTTAATCTCAACCTAGACACAGCACAGCAAAAATTGGACATCCAGAGTGCATCAAACATGATTTAGAGCTTGTTTATGGAAAAGTGCTTATTTCTGCATTTCAATGTTGCAACTTGCTGAAAACAGTCAACAGTGTTTTCATAACATCTCGAATAAACATAACAAAAACATTTTTCATCCAGAGTGCATCAAACATGATTTAGAGCTTGTTTATGGAAAAGTGCTTATTTCTGCATTTCAATGTTGCAACTTGCTGAAAACTAGTCCACGGTGTTCATTTCATCTCAACCTAGACACAGCACAGCAAAAATTGGACATCCAGAGTGCATCAAACATGATTTAGAGCTTGTTTATGGAAAAGTGCTTATTTCTGCATTTCAATGTTGCAACTTGCTGAAAACTGTCCACGGCGTTCATTTCATCTCAACCTAGACACAGCGCCAGCAAAAATTGGACATCCAGAGTGCATCAAACATGATTTAAGAGCTTGTTTATGGAAAAGTGCTTATTTCTGCATTTCAATGTTGCAACTTGCTGAAAACTGTCCACGGCGTTCATTTCATCTCAACCTAGACACAGCACAGCAAAAATTGGACATCCAGAGTGCATCAAACATGATTTAGAGCTTGTTTATGGAAAAGTGCTTATTTCTGCATTTCAATGTTGCAACTTGCTGAAAACAAGTCAACAGTGTTTTCATTAACATCTCGAATAAACATAACACAAAAATTTTTCATCCAGAGTGCATCAAACATGATTTTAGAGCTTGTTTATGGAAAAGTGCTTATTTCTGCATTTCAATGTTGCAACTTGCTGAAAACTATCCACGGTGTTCATTTAATCTCAACTAGAGACAGCACAGCATAAATTGGACATCCAGAGTGCATCAAACATGATTTAGAGCTTGTTTATGGAAAAGTGCTTATTTCTGCATTTCAATGTTGCAACTTGCTGAAAACAAGTCAACAGTGTTTTCATAACATCTCGAATAAACATAACAAAAACATTTTTTCATCCAGAGTGCATCAAACATGATTTAGAGCTTGTTTTATGGAAAAGTGCTTATTTCTGCATTCAATGTTGCAACTTGCTGAAAACTATCCACGGTGTTCATTTCATCTCAACTAGACACAGCACAGCAAACATTGGACATCCAGAGTGCATCAAACATGATTTTAGAGCTTGTTTATGGAAAAGTGCTTATTTCTGCATTTCAATGTTGCAACTTGCTGAAAACAGTCAACAGTGTTTCATAACATCTCGAAATAAACATAACAGCAAAACATTTTTCATCCAGAGTGCATCAAACATGATTTAGAGCTTGTTTTATGGAAAAGTGCTTATTTCTGCATTTCAATGTTGCAACTTGCTGAAAACTGTCCACGGCGTTCATTTCATCTCAACTAGACACAGCACAGCAAAAATTGGACATCCAGAGTGCATCAAACATGATTTAGAGCTTGTTTATGGAAAAGTGCTTATTTCTGCATTTCAATGTTGCAACTTGCTGAAAACAGTCAACAGTGTTTTCATAACATCTCGAATAAACATAACAAAAACATTTTTCATCCAGAGTGCATCAAACATGATTTTAGAGCTTGTTTTATGGAAAGTGCTTATTTCTGCATTTCAATGTTGCAACTTGCTGAAAACTAGTCCACGGTGTTCATTTCATCTCAACTAGAGACAGCACAGCAAAAATTGGACATCCAGAGTGCATCAAACATGATTTTAGAGCTTGTTTATGGAAAAGTGCTTATTCTGCATTCAATGTTGCAACTTGCTGAAACAGTCCAACAGTGTTTTCATAACATCTCGAATAAACATAACAAAAACATTTTTCATCCAGAGTGCATCAAACATGATTTAGAGCTTGTTTATGGAAAAGTGCTTATTTCTGCATTTCAATGTTGCAACTTGCTGAAAACTATCCACGGTGTTCATTTAATCTCAACTAGAACAGCACAGCATAAATTGGACATCCAGAGTGCATCAAACATGATTTAGAGCTTGTTTATGGAAAAGTGCTTATTTCTGCATTTCAATGTTGCAACTTGCTGAAAACTGTCCACGGCGTTCATTTCATCTCAACCTAGACACAGCCACAGCAAAAATTGGACATCCAGAGTGCATCAACATGATTTTAGAGCTTGTTTATGGAAAAGTGCTTATTTCTGCATTTCAATGTTGCAACTTGCTGAAAACTATCCACGGTGTTCATTTAATCTCAACTAGAGACAGCACAGCATAAATTGGACATCCAGAGTGCATCAAACATGATTTAGAGCTTGTTTATGGAAAAGTGCTTATTTCTGCATTTCAATGTTGCAACTTGCTGAAAACAAGTCAACAGTGTTTTCATAACATCTCGAATAAACATAACAAAAACATTTTTCATCCAGAGTGCATCAAACATGATTTAGAGCTTGTTTATGGAAAAGTGCTTATTTTCTGCATTTCAATGTTGCAACTTAGCTGAAAACTATCCACGGTGTTCATTTAATCTCAACTAGACACAGCACAGCAAAAATTGGACATCCAGAGTGCATCAAACATGATTTAGAGCTTGTTTATGGAAAAGTGCTTATTTCTGCATTTCAATGTTGCAACTTGCTGAAAACAGTCAACAGTGTTTTCATAACATCTCGAATAAACATAACAAAAACATTTTTCATCCAGAGTGCATTCAAACATGATTTTAGAGCTTGTTTTATGGAAAAGTGCTTATTTCTGCATTTCAATGTTGCAACTTGCTGAAAACTATCCACGGTGTTCATTTAATCTCAACCTAAGACACAGCACAGCAAAAATTGGACATCCAGAGTGCATCAAACATGATTTAGAGCTTGTTTATGGAAAACGTGCTTATTCTGCATTTCAATGTTGCAACTTGCTGAAAACTGTCCACGGCGTTCATTTCAATCTCAACCTAGACACAGCACAGCAAAAATTGGACATCCAGAGTGCATCAAACATGATTTAGAGCTTGTTTTATGGAAAAGTGCTTATTTCTGCATTTCAATGTTGCAACTTGCTGAAACTGTCCACGGCGTTCATTTCATCTCAACTAGACACAGCACAGCAAAAATTGACATCCAGAGTGCATCAAACATGATTTAGAGCTTGTTTATGGAAAAGTGCTTATTTCTGCATTTTCAATGTTGCAACTTGCTGAAAAACTGTCCACGGCGTTCATTTCATCTCAACCTAGACACAGCACAGCAAAAAATTGGACATCCAGAGTGCATCAAACATGATTTAGAGCTTGTTTATGGAAAAGTGCTTATTTCTGCATTTCAATGTTGCAACTTGCTGAAAACAGTCAACAGTGTTTTCATAACATCTCGAATAAACATAACAAAAACATTTTTCATCCAGAGTGCATCAACATGATTTTAGAGCTTGTTTATGGAAAAGTGTTATTTCTGCATTCAATGGTGTCAACTGGCCTGAAAACGGTCCACGGCGTCATTTCATCCTCAACCTAGACACAAGGCAAGCAAAAATTGGACATCCCAGAGTGCATCAACATGTTTTAGAGCTTGTTATGGAAAAGTGCTTATTTCTGCATTTCAATGTTGCAACTTGCTGAAACTAATCAACAGGTGTTCATTTAATCTCCGAACTAGGACAGCACAGCAAAATTGGACATCCAGAGGCATCAAACATGATTTTAGAGCTTGTTTATGGAAAAGTGCTTATTCTGCATTTCAATGTTGCAACTTGCTGAAACTAGTCACGGTGTTCATTAATCTCAATAGACACAGCACAGCAAAAATTGGCATCCAGAGTGCATCAAACATGATTTAGAGCTTGTTTATGGGAAAAGTGCTTATTTCTGCATTTCAATGTGCAACTTGCTGAAAACTGTCCACGGCGTTTCATTTCATCTTCAACCTAGAACAAAGCACAGCAAAAATTTGACATCCAGAGTGCATCAAACATGATTTAGAGCTTGTTTATGGAAAAGTGCTTATTTCTGCATTTCAATGTTGCAACTGCTGAAAACTATCCACGGTGTTCATTTTAATCTCAACTAGACACAGCACAGCAAAAATTGGACATCCAGAGTGCATCAAACATGATTTAGAGCTTGTTTATGGAAAAGTGCTTATTTCTGCATTTCAATGTTGCAACTTGCTGAAAACAGTCCACGGTGTTCATTTAATCTCAACCTAGAGGACAGCACAGCAAAATTGGACATCCAGAGTGCATCAAACATGATTTAGAGCTTGTTTATGGAAAAGTGCTTATTTCTGCATTTCAATGTTTGCAACTTGCTGAAAACTGTCCACGGCGTTCATTTCATCTCAACCTAGGACAAAGCACACAAAAATTTGACATCCAGAGTGCATCAAACATGATTTTAAGAGCTTGTTTATGCGAAAACGTGCTATTTCTGCATTTCAA